>NW_028327220.1:0-148550 GCF_987537825.1 Furipterus horrens
GGATAAATCTTGGTTGTAGGTCCTTGCTTTTCATCACTTTGGATACTTCTTGCCAGTCCATTATTGCTCGCAAAGTTTCTTTGGAGGAAACACCTGATAGTGTATAGGGACCCCTTTGTAGGTAACTATGTCCTTTTCTCTTGCTGCTTTTAAGATTCTCTCTTTATCTTTAACCTTTGACATTTTAATTATGATGCGTCTTGGTGTGGTCCTCTTTGGGCCTAGCTTGCTTGGGACTCTGTATGCTTCCTGGACTTGTATGTCCATTTCCTTCACCAAATGAGGAAAGTTTTCCTTCATTATTTTTTTCACATAAGTTTCCAATTTCTTGCTCTTCCTCTTCTGCTGCTGGCCCTCCTATGATTTGGATGTTGGCACGTTTGAAGTTGTCCCAGAGGTTCCTAAGCCCCTCCTCACTTTCAAAAATTGTTTCTTCATTCTGTACTGGTTGACTATTTATTTCTTCCTTATGTTCCAGATTGTTGCTTTGAACCCTGGTTTCCTTCCCTTCACCATTGATTTCATGCATATTTTAATTCATTTCACTTAGCCTAGTCCTCACTTCTTTCCTTCTGCATTTGCAATAGTCAAGCGTATTTGTCAAGTCTGTGAGCACCTTTTCTTTTTTAGAACTTTATTTATTTTTTATAATATTAATTAATTAATTAATTTTTCACAAGGGTGACTTTATTTATTTTATTTCTCTGTTTTAGAGAGAGGGGAAAGGAGAAAGAGAGGGAGAGAAACATCAATGTGCGGTTGCCTCTCACGCAGCCCCAGCTGGGGATCTGGCATGCAGCCTAGTCATGTGCCCTGAATGGGAATCAAACCAGCGACACTTGGTCCGCAGGCCAATGCTCAATGTGAGCACCTTTATCACCAGTGTTTTCATCTCTGCGTCTGTTAGGTTGGCGATCTCCTCATCACTTAGTTCTCCCGCTAGAACCTTGATCTGCTCCCTCTTTTGGGCGATACCTCTGTGTTCTCAATTCACATCTTCCTGTGTTTGCTTCTGTGTTTTAGGTGGAGCTGTTGCACCTGTCACATTGTAAGAAGTGGAGCTTTAGGTATTTGTCAGCGACAGGCGACTTGTTTCACCGCATTGTGGTGTACGTGGGGGAGGTGTCTGCGTGGTAACAATGCCACTTGCTCAGCACTTGCCCCTTTTCCAGGCACTTGCCCTACTTCCTGTATGGGACTGGCACCCTTCTAGCTGTTGCTCTGGTTGTGGTTCCCAGAGTGGGTAGGTTTGTGGATATTCTAGGACCATGGAGGCCTTCTAAAGAAATGGAGTCTGCTGAGAGACCAGCAGTTTCTTCTGCCACCCCCACCCCCCACTGCTTCGCACAGTCAGAAGCGATGAGGCTTTGTTTTCCCTGGAACCAGAACTGTGAGCTGTGCAGCCTTGTCTGGGGCTCGGACCGTTCCCCAGATGTCCCTCCCTACTTTTTTCTTAATGTGTGACTGTGCTTTCTGTCGGCCAGTCACAGCTGCTGTCACTGCTGCCAACACACCACATTCTCTCCACCCCAGCTCTGCCCCTCCTGCCTGTCTGAATGAGTATTTCTTCTTTATATCTTTGTTTGTTGGACTTCCATGCAGCTCGGATTTCTGGAACTTCTGGTTGTCTACAGTTTTGAGGTAGTTGTATTGCTTCTCAGTTGTGGAGGGAGACGCAGCGTGTCTGTCTACCTACACCTCCATCTTGGCTGGAAGTCCCGAAACATTTATTTATAACTACTCTTTTTTTCTTTTAAAATTATTTTTAAGTATATTTTATTGATTATGTTGTTCCAGTGGTCCCAATTTTTTCCCTTTGCTCCCCTCTGCCCAGTACCCCTTTCCCTCCAGCAATCCCACCCCCTTAGTTCATGTCCATGTGTCATACATATAAGTTCATTGTCTTCACCCTTTTCCATATTGTTCTTAACTTCCCCCTGTCTATTTTGTACCAAACAAGTATTCTTCTTAATCCTTCCACCATTTCCCCATTTATCCCCCTCCCCACTCCCAGCTAATAACCCTCCAAATAATCCCCATATCTTTGATTCTGTTCCTATTCTGGTTTGCTTAGTTGGATTTTGTTTTTACTTTTTAGATTCAGCTGTTAACAGTTGTGAGTTTGTGTCATTTTAACGTTCATAATTTTGACCCTTTTCTTAAGTAAGTCCCTTTGATATTTCATATAATAAGAGCATGGTGGTGATGAGCTCCTTTAGTTTTCACTTGTCTGGGAAGCACTTTATCTGCCCTTTCATTCTAAATGACAGCTTTGCTGGATAATCTTGGTTGTAGGTCCTTGCTTTTCATCACTTTGGATACTTCTTGCCAGTCCATTATTGCTCGCAAAGTTTCTTTGGAGGAAACACCTGATAGTGTATAGGGACCCCTTTGTAGGTAACTATGTCCTTTTCTCTTGCTGCTTTTAAGATTCTCTCTTTATCTTTAACCTTTGACATTTTAATTATGATGCGTCTTGGTGTGGTCCTCTTTGGGCCTAGCTTGCTTGGGACTCTGTATGCTTCCTGGACTTGTATGTCCATTTCCTTCACCAAATGAGGAAAGTTTTCCTTCATTATTTTTTTCACATAAGTTTCCAATTTCTTGCTCTTCCTCTTCTGCTGCTGGCCCTCCTATGATTTGGATGTTGGCACGTTTGAAGTTGTCCCAGAGGTTCCTAAGCCCCTCCTCACTTTCAAAAATTGTTTCTTCATTCTGTACTGGTTGACTATTTATTTCTTCCTTATGTTCCAGATTGTTGCTTTGAACCCTGGTTTCCTTCCCTTCACCATTGATTTCATGCATATTTTAATTCATTTCACTTAGCCTAGTCCTCACTTCTTTCCTTCTGCATTTGCAATAGTCAAGCGTATTTGTCAAGTCTGTGAGCACCTTTTCTTTTTTAGAACTTTATTTATTTTTTATAATATTAATTAATTAATTAATTTTTCACAAGGGTGACTTTATTTATTTTATTTCTCTGTTTTAGAGAGAGGGGAAAGGAGAAAGAGAGGGAGAGAAACATCAATGTGCGGTTGCCTCTCACGCAGCCCCAGCTGGGGATCTGGCATGCAGCCTAGTCATGTGCCCTGAATGGGAATCAAACCAGCGACACTTGGTCCGCAGGCCAATGCTCAATGTGAGCACCTTTATCACCAGTGTTTTCATCTCTGCGTCTGTTAGGTTGGCGATCTCCTCATCACTTAGTTCTCCCGCTAGAACCTTGATCTGCTCCCTCTTTTGGGCGATACCTCTGTGTTCTCAATTCACATCTTCCTGTGTTTGCTTCTGTGTTTTAGGTGGAGCTGTTGCACCTGTCACATTGTAAGAAGTGGAGCTTTAGGTATTTGTCAGCGACAGGCGACTTGTTTCACCGCATTGTGGTGTACGTGGGGGAGGTGTCTGCGTGGTAACAATGCCACTTGCTCAGCACTTGCCCCTTTTCCAGGCACTTGCCCTACTTCCTGTATGGGACTGGCACCCTTCTAGCTGTTGCTCTGGTTGTGGTTCCCAGAGTGGGTAGGTTTGTGGATATTCTAGGACCATGGAGGCCTTCTAAAGAAATGGAGTCTGCTGAGAGACCAGCAGTTTCTTCTGCCACCCCACCCCCCACTGCTTCGCACAGTCAGAAGCGATGAGGCTTTGTTTTCCCTGGAACCAGAACTGTGAGCTGTGCAGCCTTGTCTGGGGCTCGGACCGTTCCCCAGATGTCCCTCCCTACTTTTTTCTTAATGTGTGACTGTGCTTTCTGTCGGCCAGTCACAGCTGCTGTCACTGCTGCCAACACACCACATTCTCTCCACCCCAGCTCTGCCCCTCCTGCCTGTCTGAATGAGTATTTCTTCTTTATATCTTTGTTTGTTGGACTTCCATGCAGCTCGGATTTCTGGAACTTCTGGTTGTCTACAGTTTTGAGGTAGTTGTATTGCTTCTCAGTTGTGGAGGGAGACGCAGCGTGTCTGTCTACCTACACCTCCATCTTGGCTGGAAGTCCCGAAACATTTATTTATAACTACTCTTTTTTTCTTTTAAAATTATTTTTAAGTATATTTTATTGATTATGTTGTTCCAGTGGTCCCAATTTTTTCCCTTTGCTCCCCTCTGCCCAGTACCCCTTTCCCTCCAGCAATCCCACCCCCTTAGTTCATGTCCATGTGTCATACATATAAGTTCATTGTCTTCACCCTTTTCCATATCGTTCTTAACTTCCCCCTGTCTATTTTGTACCAAACAAGTATTCTTCTTAATCCTTCCACCATTTCCCCATTTATCCCCCTCCCCACTCCCAGCTAATAACCCTCCAAATAATCCCCATATCTTTGATTCTGTTCCTATTCTGGTTTGCTTAGTTGGATTTTGTTTTTACTTTTTAGATTCAGCTGTTAACAGTTGTGAGTTTGTGTCATTTTAACGTTCATAATTTTGACCCTTTTCTTAAGTAAGTCCCTTTGATATTTCATATAATAAGAGCATGGTGGTGATGAGCTCCTTTAGTTTTCACTTGTCTGGGAAGCACTTTATCTGCCCTTTCATTCTAAATGACAGCTTTGCTGGATAATCTTGGTTGTAGGTCCTTGCTTTTCATCACTTTGGATACTTCTTGCCAGTCCATTATTGCTCGCAAAGTTTCTTTGGAGGAAACACCTGATAGTGTATAGGGACCCCTTTGTAGGTAACTATGTCCTTTTCTCTTGCTGCTTTTAAGATTCTCTCTTTATCTTTAACCTTTGACATTTTAATTATGATGCGTCTTGGTGTGGTCCTCTTTGGGCCTAGCTTGCTTGGGACTCTGTATGCTTCCTGGACTTGTATGTCCATTTCCTTCACCAAATGAGGAAAGTTTTCCTTCATTATTTTTTTCACATAAGTTTCCAATTTCTTGCTCTTCCTCTTCTGCTGCTGGCCCTCCTATGATTTGGATGTTGGCACGTTTGAAGTTGTCCCAGAGGTTCCTAAGCCCCTCCTCACTTTCAAAAATTGTTTCTTCATTCTGTACTGGTTGACTATTTATTTCTTCCTTATGTTCCAGATTGTTGCTTTGAACCCTGGTTTCCTTCCCTTCACCATTGATTTCATGCATATTTTAATTCATTTCACTTAGCCTAGTCCTCACTTCTTTCCTTCTGCATTTGCAATAGTCAAGCGTATTTGTCAAGTCTGTGAGCACCTTTTCTTTTTTAGAACTTTATTTATTTTTTATAATATTAATTAATTAATTAATTTTTCACAAGGGTGACTTTATTTATTTTATTTCTCTGTTTTAGAGAGAGGGGAAAGGAGAAAGAGAGGGAGAGAAACATCAATGTGCGGTTGCCTCTCACGCAGCCCCAGCTGGGGATCTGGCATGCAGCCTAGTCATGTGCCCTGAATGGGAATCAAACCAGCGACACTTGGTCCGCAGGCCAATGCTCAATGTGAGCACCTTTATCACCAGTGTTTTCATCTCTGCGTCTGTTAGGTTGGCGATCTCCTCATCACTTAGTTCTCCCGCTAGAACCTTGATCTGCTCCCTCTTTTGGGCGATACCTCTGTGTTCTCAATTCACATCTTCCTGTGTTTGCTTCTGTGTTTTAGGTGGAGCTGTTGCACCTGTCACATTGTAAGAAGTGGAGCTTTAGGTATTTGTCAGCGACAGGCGACTTGTTTCACCGCATTGTGGTGTACGTGGGGGAGGTGTCTGCGTGGTAACAATGCCACTTGCTCAGCACTTGCCCCTTTTCCAGGCACTTGCCCTACTTCCTGTATGGGACTGGCACCCTTCTAGCTGTTGCTCTGGTTGTGGTTCCCAGAGTGGGTAGGTTTGTGGATATTCTAGGACCATGGAGGCCTTCTAAAGAAATGGAGTCTGCTGAGAGACCAGCAGTTTCTTCTGCCACCCCACCCCCCACTGCTTCGCACAGTCAGAAGCGATGAGGCTTTGTTTTCCCTGGAACCAGAACTGTGAGCTGTGCAGCCTTGTCTGGGGCTCGGACCGTTCCCCAGATGTCCCTCCCTACTTTTTTCTTAATGTGTGACTGTGCTTTCTGTCGGCCAGTCACAGCTGCTGTCACTGCTGCCAACACACCACATTCTCTCCACCCCAGCTCTGCCCCTCCTGCCTGTCTGAATGAGTATTTCTTCTTTATATCTTTGTTTGTTGGACTTCCATGCAGCTCGGATTTCTGGAACTTCTGGTTGTCTACAGTTTTGAGGTAGTTGTATTGCTTCTCAGTTGTGGAGGGAGACGCAGCGTGTCTGTCTACCTACACCTCCATCTTGGCTGGAAGTCCCGAAACATTTATTTATAACTACTCTTTTTTTCTTTTAAAATTATTTTTAAGTATATTTTATTGATTATGTTGTTCCAGTGGTCCCAATTTTTTCCCTTTGCTCCCCTCTGCCCAGTACCCCTTTCCCTCCAGCAATCCCACCCCCTTAGTTCATGTCCATGTGTCATACATATAAGTTCATTGTCTTCACCCTTTTCCATATTGTTCTTAACTTCCCCCTGTCTATTTTGTACCAAACAAGTATTCTTCTTAATCCTTCCACCATTTCCCCATTTATCCCCCTCCCCACTCCCAGCTAATAACCCTCCAAATAATCCCCATATCTTTGATTCTGTTCCTATTCTGGTTTGCTTAGTTGGATTTTGTTTTTACTTTTTAGATTCAGCTGTTAACAGTTGTGAGTTTGTGTCATTTTAACGTTCATAATTTTGACCCTTTTCTTAAGTAAGTCCCTTTGATATTTCATATAATAAGAGCATGGTGGTGATGAGCTCCTTTAGTTTTCACTTGTCTGGGAAGCACTTTATCTGCCCTTTCATTCTAAATGACAGCTTTGCTGGATAATCTTGGTTGTAGGTCCTTGCTTTTCATCACTTTGGATACTTCTTGCCAGTCCATTATTGCTCGCAAAGTTTCTTTGGAGGAAACACCTGATAGTGTATAGGGACCCCTTTGTAGGTAACTATGTCCTTTTCTCTTGCTGCTTTTAAGATTCTCTCTTTATCTTTAACCTTTGACATTTTAATTATGATGCGTCTTGGTGTGGTCCTCTTTGGGCCTAGCTTGCTTGGGACTCTGTATGCTTCCTGGACTTGTATGTCCATTTCCTTCACCAAATGAGGAAAGTTTTCCTTCATTATTTTTTTCACATAAGTTTCCAATTTCTTGCTCTTCCTCTTCTGCTGCTGGCCCTCCTATGATTTGGATGTTGGCACGTTTGAAGTTGTCCCAGAGGTTCCTAAGCCCCTCCTCACTTTCAAAAATTGTTTCTTCATTCTGTACTGGTTGACTATTTATTTCTTCCTTATGTTCCAGATTGTTGCTTTGAACCCTGGTTTCCTTCCCTTCACCATTGATTTCATGCATATTTTAATTCATTTCACTTCGCCTAGTCCTCACTTCTTTCCTTCTGCATTTGCAATAGTCAAGCGTATTTGTCAAGTCTGTGAGCACCTTTTCTTTTTTAGAACTTTATTTATTTTTTATAATATTAATTAATTAATTAATTTTTCACAAGGGTGACTTTATTTATTTTATTTCTCTGTTTTAGAGAGAGGGGAAAGGAGAAAGAGAGGGAGAGAAACATCAATGTGCGGTTGCCTCTCACGCAGCCCCAGCTGGGGATCTGGCATGCAGCCTAGTCATGTGCCCTGAATGGGAATCAAACCAGCGACACTTGGTCCGCAGGCCAATGCTCAATGTGAGCACCTTTATCACCAGTGTTTTCATCTCTGCGTCTGTTAGGTTGGCGATCTCCTCATCACTTAGTTCTCCCGCTAGAACCTTGATCTGCTCCCTCTTTTGGGCGATACCTCTGTGTTCTCAATTCACATCTTCCTGTGTTTGCTTCTGTGTTTTAGGTGGAGCTGTTGCACCTGTCACATTGTAAGAAGTGGAGCTTTAGGTATTTGTCAGCGACAGGCGACTTGTTTCACCGCATTGTGGTGTACGTGGGGGAGGTGTCTGCGTGGTAACAATGCCACTTGCTCAGCACTTGCCCCTTTTCCAGGCACTTGCCCTACTTCCTGTATGGGACTGGCACCCTTCTAGCTGTTGCTCTGGTTGTGGTTCCCAGAGTGGGTAGGTTTGTGGATATTCTAGGACCATGGAGGCCTTCTAAAGAAATGGAGTCTGCTGAGAGACCAGCAGTTTCTTCTGCCACCCCCACCCCCCACTGCTTCGCACAGTCAGAAGCGATGAGGCTTTGTTTTCCCTGGAACCAGAACTGTGAGCTGTGCAGCCTTGTCTGGGGCTCGGACCGTTCCCCAGATGTCCCTCCCTACTTTTTTCTTAATGTGTGACTGTGCTTTCTGTCGGCCAGTCACAGCTGCTGTCACTGCTGCCAACACACCACATTCTCTCCACCCCAGCTCTGCCCCTCCTGCCTGTCTGAATGAGTATTTCTTCTTTATATCTTTGTTTGTTGGACTTCCATGCAGCTCGGATTTCTGGAACTTCTGGTTGTCTACAGTTTTGAGGTAGTTGTATTGCTTCTCAGTTGTGGAGGGAGACGCAGCGTGTCTGTCTACCTACACCTCCATCTTGGCTGGAAGTCCCGAAACATTTATTTATAACTACTCTTTTTTTCTTTTAAAATTATTTTTAAGTATATTTTATTGATTATGTTGTTCCAGTGGTCCCAATTTTTTCCCTTTGCTCCCCTCTGCCCAGTACCCCTTTCCCTCCAGCAATCCCACCCCCTTAGTTCATGTCCATGTGTCATACATATAAGTTCATTGTCTTCACCCTTTTCCATATTGTTCTTAACTTCCCCCTGTCTATTTTGTACCAAACAAGTATTCTTCTTAATCCTTCCACCATTTCCCCATTTATCCCCCTCCCCACTCCCAGCTAATAACCCTCCAAATAATCCCCATATCTTTGATTCTGTTCCTATTCTGGTTTGCTTAGTTGGATTTTGTTTTTACTTTTTAGATTCAGCTGTTAACAGTTGTGAGTTTGTGTCATTTTAACGTTCATAATTTTGACCCTTTTCTTAAGTAAGTCCCTTTGATATTTCATATAATAAGAGCATGGTGGTGATGAGCTCCTTTAGTTTTCACTTGTCTGGGAAGCACTTTATCTGCCCTTTCATTCTAAATGACAGCTTTGCTGGATAATCTTGGTTGTAGGTCCTTGCTTTTCATCACTTTGGATACTTCTTGCCAGTCCATTATTGCTCGCAAAGTTTCTTTGGAGGAAACACCTGATAGTGTATAGGGACCCCTTTGTAGGTAACTATGTCCTTTTCTCTTGCTGCTTTTAAGATTCTCTCTTTATCTTTAACCTTTGACATTTTAATTATGATGCGTCTTGGTGTGGTCCTCTTTGGGCCTAGCTTGCTTGGGACTCTGTATGCTTCCTGGACTTGTATGTCCATTTCCTTCACCAAATGAGGAAAGTTTTCCTTCATTATTTTTTTCACATAAGTTTCCAATTTCTTGCTCTTCCTCTTCTGCTGCTGGCCCTCCTATGATTTGGATGTTGGCACGTTTGAAGTTGTCCCAGAGGTTCCTAAGCCCCTCCTCACTTTCAAAAATTGTTTCTTCATTCTGTACTGGTTGACTATTTATTTCTTCCTTATGTTCCAGATTGTTGCTTTGAACCCTGGTTTCCTTCCCTTCACCATTGATTTCATGCATATTTTAATTCATTTCACTTAGCCTAGTCCTCACTTCTTTCCTTCTGCATTTGCAATAGTCAAGCGTATTTGTCAAGTCTGTGAGCACCTTTTCTTTTTTAGAACTTTATTTATTTTTTATAATATTAATTAATTAATTAATTTTTCACAAGGGTGACTTTATTTATTTTATTTCTCTGTTTTAGAGAGAGGGGAAAGGAGAAAGAGAGGGAGAGAAACATCAATGTGCGGTTGCCTCTCACGCAGCCCCAGCTGGGGATCTGGCATGCAGCCTAGTCATGTGCCCTGAATGGGAATCAAACCAGCGACACTTGGTCCGCAGGCCAATGCTCAATGTGAGCACCTTTATCACCAGTGTTTTCATCTCTGCGTCTGTTAGGTTGGCGATCTCCTCATCACTTAGTTCTCCCGCTAGAACCTTGATCTGCTCCCTCTTTTGGGCGATACCTCTGTGTTCTCAATTCACATCTTCCTGTGTTTGCTTCTGTGTTTTAGGTGGAGCTGTTGCACCTGTCACATTGTAAGAAGTGGAGCTTTAGGTATTTGTCAGCGACAGGCGACTTGTTTCACCGCATTGTGGTGTACGTGGGGGAGGTGTCTGCGTGGTAACAATGCCACTTGCTCAGCACTTGCCCCTTTTCCAGGCACTTGCCCTACTTCCTGTATGGGACTGGCACCCTTCTAGCTGTTGCTCTGGTTGTGGTTCCCAGAGTGGGTAGGTTTGTGGATATTCTAGGACCATGGAGGCCTTCTAAAGAAATGGAGTCTGCTGAGAGACCAGCAGTTTCTTCTGCCACCCCACCCCCCACTGCTTCGCACAGTCAGAAGCGATGAGGCTTTGTTTTCCCTGGAACCAGAACTGTGAGCTGTGCAGCCTTGTCTGGGGCTCGGACCGTTCCCCAGATGTCCCTCCCTACTTTTTTCTTAATGTGTGACTGTGCTTTCTGTCGGCCAGTCACAGCTGCTGTCACTGCTGCCAACACACCACATTCTCTCCACCCCAGCTCTGCCCCTCCTGCCTGTCTGAATGAGTATTTCTTCTTTATATCTTTGTTTGTTGGACTTCCATGCAGCTCGGATTTCTGGAACTTCTGGTTGTCTACAGTTTTGAGGTAGTTGTATTGCTTCTCAGTTGTGGAGGGAGACGCAGCGTGTCTGTCTACCTACACCTCCATCTTGGCTGGAAGTCCCGAAACATTTATTTATAACTACTCTTTTTTTCTTTTAAAATTATTTTTAAGTATATTTTATTGATTATGTTGTTCCAGTGGTCCCAATTTTTTCCCTTTGCTCCCCTCTGCCCAGTACCCCTTTCCCTCCAGCAATCCCACCCCCTTAGTTCATGTCCATGTGTCATACATATAAGTTCATTGTCTTCACCCTTTTCCATATTGTTCTTAACTTCCCCCTGTCTATTTTGTACCAAACAAGTATTCTTCTTAATCCTTCCACCATTTCCCCATTTATCCCCCTCCCCACTCCCAGCTAATAACCCTCCAAATAATCCCCATATCTTTGATTCTGTTCCTATTCTGGTTTGCTTAGTTGGATTTTGTTTTTACTTTTTAGATTCAGCTGTTAACAGTTGTGAGTTTGTGTCATTTTAACGTTCATAATTTTGACCCTTTTCTTAAGTAAGTCCCTTTGATATTTCATATAATAAGAGCATGGTGGTGATGAGCTCCTTTAGTTTTCACTTGTCTGGGAAGCACTTTATCTGCCCTTTCATTCTAAATGACAGCTTTGCTGGATAATCTTGGTTGTAGGTCCTTGCTTTTCATCACTTTGGATACTTCTTGCCAGTCCATTATTGCTCGCAAAGTTTCTTTGGAGGAAACACCTGATAGTGTATAGGGACCCCTTTGTAGGTAACTATGTCCTTTTCTCTTGCTGCTTTTAAGATTCTCTCTTTATCTTTAACCTTTGACATTTTAATTATGATGCGTCTTGGTGTGGTCCTCTTTGGGCCTAGCTTGCTTGGGACTCTGTATGCTTCCTGGACTTGTATGTCCATTTCCTTCACCAAATGAGGAAAGTTTTCCTTCATTATTTTTTTCACATAAGTTTCCAATTTCTTGCTCTTCCTCTTCTGCTGCTGGCCCTCCTATGATTTGGATGTTGGCACGTTTGAAGTTGTCCCAGAGGTTCCTAAGCCCCTCCTCACTTTCAAAAATTGTTTCTTCATTCTGTACTGGTTGACTATTTATTTCTTCCTTATGTTCCAGATTGTTGCTTTGAACCCTGGTTTCCTTCCCTTCACCATTGATTTCATGCATATTTTAATTCATTTCACTTAGCCTAGTCCTCACTGCTTTCCTTCTGCATTTGCAATAGTCAAGCGTATTTGTCAAGTCTGTGAGCACCTTTTCTTTTTTAGAACTTTATTTATTTTTTATAATATTAATTAATTAATTAATTTTTCACAAGGGTGACTTTATTTATTTTATTTCTCTGTTTTAGAGAGAGGGGAAAGGAGAAAGAGAGGGAGAGAAACATCAATGTGCGGTTGCCTCTCACGCAGCCCCAGCTGGGGATCTGGCATGCAGCCTAGTCATGTGCCCTGAATGGGAATCAAACCAGCGACACTTGGTCCGCAGGCCAATGCTCAATGTGAGCACCTTTATCACCAGTGTTTTCATCTCTGCGTCTGTTAGGTTGGCGATCTCCTCATCACTTAGTTCTCCCGCTAGAACCTTGATCTGCTCCCTCTTTTGGGCGATACCTCTGTGTTCTCAATTCACATCTTCCTGTGTTTGCTTCTGTGTTTTAGGCGGAGCTGTTGCACCTGTCACATTGTAAGAAGTGGAGCTTTAGGTATTTGTCAGCGACAGGCGACTTGTTTCACCGCATTGTGGTGTACGTGGGGGAGGTGTCTGCGTGGTAACAATGCCACTTGCTCAGCACTTGCCCCTTTTCCAGGCACTTGCCCTACTTCCTGTATGGGACTGGCACCCTTCTAGCTGTTGCTCTGGTTGTGGTTCCCAGAGTGGGTAGGTTTGTGGATATTCTAGGACCATGGAGGCCTTCTAAAGAAATGGAGTCTGCTGAGAGACCAGCAGTTTCTTCTGCCACCCCACCCCCCACTGCTTCGCACAGTCAGAAGCGATGAGGCTTTGTTTTCCCTGGAACCAGAACTGTGAGCTGTGCAGCCTTGTCTGGGGCTCGGACCGTTCCCCAGATGTCCCTCCCTACTTTTTTCTTAATGTGTGACTGTGCTTTCTGTCGGCCAGTCACAGCTGCTGTCACTGCTGCCAACACACCACATTCTCTCCACCCCAGCTCTGCCCCTCCTGCCTGTCTGAATGAGTATTTCTTCTTTATATCTTTGTTTGTTGGACTTCCATGCAGCTCGGATTTCTGGAACTTCTGGTTGTCTACAGTTTTGAGGTAGTTGTATTGCTTCTCAGCTGTGGAGGGAGACGCAGCGTGTCTGTCTACCTACACCTCCATCTTGGCTGGAAGTCCCGAAACATTTATTTATAACTACTCTTTTTTTCTTTTAAAATTATTTTTAAGTATATTTTATTGATTATGTTGTTCCAGTGGTCCCAATTTTTTCCCTTTGCTCCCCTCTGCCCAGTACCCCTTTCCCTCCAGCAATCCCACCCCCTTAGTTCATGTCCATGTGTCATACATATAAGTTCATTGTCTTCACCCTTTTCCATATCGTTCTTAACTTCCCCCTGTCTATTTTGTACCAAACAAGTATTCTTCTTAATCCTTCCACCATTTCCCCATTTATCCCCCTCCCCACTCCCAGCTAATAACCCTCCAAATAATCCCCATATCTTTGATTCTGTTCCTATTCTGGTTTGCTTAGTTGGATTTTGTTTTTACTTTTTAGATTCAGCTGTTAACAGTTGTGAGTTTGTGTCATTTTAACGTTCATAATTTTGACCCTTTTCTTAAGTAAGTCCCTTTGATATTTCATATAATAAGAGCATGGTGGTGATGAGCTCCTTTAGTTTTCACTTGTCTGGGAAGCACTTTATCTGCCCTTTCATTCTAAATGACAGCTTTGCTGGATAATCTTGGTTGTAGGTCCTTGCTTTTCATCACTTTGGATACTTCTTGCCAGTCCATTATTGCTCGCAAAGTTTCTTTGGAGGAAACACCTGATAGTGTATAGGGACCCCTTTGTAGGTAACTATGTCCTTTTCTCTTGCTGCTTTTAAGATTCTCTCTTTATCTTTAACCTTTGACATTTTAATTATGATGCGTCTTGGTGTGGTCCTCTTTGGGCCTAGCTTGCTTGGGACTCTGTATGCTTCCTGGACTTGTATGTCCATTTCCTTCACCAAATGAGGAAAGTTTTCCTTCATTATTTTTTTCACATAAGTTTCCAATTTCTTGCTCTTCCTCTTCTGCTGCTGGCCCTCCTATGATTTGGATGTTGGCACGTTTGAAGTTGTCCCAGAGGTTCCTAAGCCCCTCCTCACTTTCAAAAATTGTTTCTTCATTCTGTACTGGTTGACTATTTATTTCTTCCTTATGTTCCAGATTGTTGCTTTGAACCCTGGTTTCCTTCCCTTCACCATTGATTTCATGCATATTTTAATTCATTTCACTTAGCCTAGTCCTCACTTCTTTCCTTCTGCATTTGCAATAGTCAAGCGTATTTGTCAAGTCTGTGAGCACCTTTTCTTTTTTAGAACTTTATTTATTTTTTATAATATTAATTAATTAATTAATTTTTCACAAGGGTGACTTTATTTATTTTATTTCTCTGTTTTAGAGAGAGGGGAAAGGAGAAAGAGAGGGAGAGAAACATCAATGTGCGGTTGCCTCTCACGCAGCCCCAGCTGGGGATCTGGCATGCAGCCTAGTCATGTGCCCTGAATGGGAATCAAACCAGCGACACTTGGTCCGCAGGCCAATGCTCAATGTGAGCACCTTTATCACCAGTGTTTTCATCTCTGCGTCTGTTAGGTTGGCGATCTCCTCATCACTTAGTTCTCCCGCTAGAACCTTGATCTGCTCCCTCTTTTGGGCGATACCTCTGTGTTCTCAATTCACATCTTCCTGTGTTTGCTTCTGTGTTTTAGGCGGAGCTGTTGCACCTGTCACATTGTAAGAAGTGGAGCTTTAGGTATTTGTCAGCGACAGGCGACTTGTTTCACCGCATTGTGGTGTACGTGGGGGAGGTGTCTGCGTGGTAACAATGCCACTTGCTCAGCACTTGCCCCTTTTCCAGGCACTTGCCCTACTTCCTGTATGGGACTGGCACCCTTCTAGCTGTTGCTCTGGTTGTGGTTCCCAGAGTGGGTAGGTTTGTGGATATTCTAGGACCATGGAGGCCTTCTAAAGAAATGGAGTCTGCTGAGAGACCAGCAGTTTCTTCTGCCACCCCACCCCCCACTGCTTCACACTGTCAGAAGCGATGAGGCTTTGTTTTCCCTGGAACCAGAACTGTGAGCTGTGCAGCCTTGTCTGGGGCTCGGACCGTTCCCCAGATGTCCCTCCCTACTTTTTTCTTAATGTGTGACTGTGCTTTCTGTCGGCCAGTCACAGCTGCTGTCACTGCTGCCAACACACCACATTCTCTCCACCCCAGCTCTGCCCCTCCTGCCTGTCTGAATGAGTATTTCTTCTTTATATCTTTGTTTGTTGGACTTCCATGCAGCTCGGATTTCTGGAACTTCTGGTTGTCTACAGTTTTGAGGTAGTTGTATTGCTTCTCAGTTGTGGAGGGAGACGCAGCGTGTCTGTCTACCTACACCTCCATCTTGGCTGGAAGTCCCGAAACATTTATTTATAACTACTCTTTTTTTTCTTTTAAAATTATTTTTAAGTATATTTTATTGATTATGTTGTTCCAGTGGTCCCAATTTTTTCCCTTTGCTCCCCTCTGCCCAGTACCCCTTTCCCTCCAGCAATCCCACCCCCTTAGTTCATGTCCATGTGTCATACATATAAGTTCATTGTCTTCACCCTTTTCCATATCGTTCTTAACTTCCCCCTGTCTATTTTGTACCAAACAAGTATTCTTCTTAATCCTTCCACCATTTCCCCATTTATCCCCCTCCCCACTCCCAGCTAATAACCCTCCAAATAATCCCCATATCTTTGATTCTGTTCCTATTCTGGTTTGCTTAGTTGGATTTTGTTTTTACTTTTTAGATTCAGCTGTTAACAGTTGTGAGTTTGTGTCATTTTAACGTTCATAATTTTGACCCTTTTCTTAAGTAAGTCCCTTTGATATTTCATATAATAAGAGCATGGTGGTGATGAGCTCCTTTAGTTTTCACTTGTCTGGGAAGCACTTTATCTGCCCTTTCATTCTAAATGACAGCTTTGCTGGATAATCTTGGTTGTAGGTCCTTGCTTTTCATCACTTTGGATACTTCTTGCCAGTCCATTATTGCTCGCAAAGTTTCTTTGGAGGAAACACCTGATAGTGTATAGGGACCCCTTTGTAGGTAACTATGTCCTTTTCTCTTGCTGCTTTTAAGATTCTCTCTTTATCTTTAACCTTTGACATTTTAATTATGATGCGTCTTGGTGTGGTCCTCTTTGGGCCTAGCTTGCTTGGGACTCTGTATGCTTCCTGGACTTGTATGTCCATTTCCTTCACCAAATGAGGAAAGTTTTCCTTCATTATTTTTTTCACATAAGTTTCCAATTTCTTGCTCTTCCTCTTCTGCTGCTGGCCCTCCTATGATTTGGATGTTGGCACGTTTGAAGTTGTCCCAGAGGTTCCTAAGCCCCTCCTCACTTTCAAAAATTGTTTCTTCATTCTGTACTGGTTGACTATTTATTTCTTCCTTATGTTCCAGATTGTTGCTTTGAACCCTGGTTTCCTTCCCTTCACCATTGATTTCATGCATATTTTAATTCATTTCACTTAGCCTAGTCCTCACTTCTTTCCTTCTGCATTTGCAATAGTCAAGCGTATTTGTCAAGTCTGTGAGCACCTTTTCTTTTTTAGAACTTTATTTATTTTTTATAATATTAATTAATTAATTAATTTTTCACAAGGGTGACTTTATTTATTTTATTTCTCTGTTTTAGAGAGAGGGGAAAGGAGAAAGAGAGGGAGAGAAACATCAATGTGCGGTTGCCTCTCACGCAGCCCCAGCTGGGGATCTGGCATGCAGCCTAGTCATGTGCCCTGAATGGGAATCAAACCAGCGACACTTGGTCCGCAGGCCAATGCTCAATGTGAGCACCTTTATCACCAGTGTTTTCATCTCTGCGTCTGTTAGGTTGGCGATCTCCTCATCACTTAGTTCTCCCGCTAGAACCTTGATCTGCTCCCTCTTTTGGGCGATACCTCTGTGTTCTCAATTCACATCTTCCTGTGTTTGCTTCTGTGTTTTAGGCGGAGCTGTTGCACCTGTCACATTGTAAGAAGTGGAGCTTTAGGTATTTGTCAGCGACAGGCGACTTGTTTCACCGCATTGTGGTGTACGTGGGGGAGGTGTCTGCGTGGTAACAATGCCACTTGCTCAGCACTTGCCCCTTTTCCAGGCACTTGCCCTACTTCCTGTATGGGACTGGCACCCTTCTAGCTGTTGCTCTGGTTGTGGTTCCCAGAGTGGGTAGGTTTGTGGATATTCTAGGACCATGGAGGCCTTCTAAAGAAATGGAGTCTGCTGAGAGACCAGCAGTTTCTTCTGCCACCCCACCCCCCACTGCTTCACACTGTCAGAAGCGATGAGGCTTTGTTTTCCCTGGAACCAGAACTGTGAGCTGTGCAGCCTTGTCTGGGGCTCGGACCGTTCCCCAGATGTCCCTCCCTACTTTTTTCTTAATGTGTGACTGTGCTTTCTGTCGGCCAGTCACAGCTGCTGTCACTGCTGCCAACACACCACATTCTCTCCACCCCAGCTCTGCCCCTCCTGCCTGTCTGAATGAGTATTTCTTCTTTATATCTTTGTTTGTTGGACTTCCATGCAGCTCGGATTTCTGGAACTTCTGGTTGTCTACAGTTTTGAGGTAGTTGTATTGCTTCTCAGTTGTGGAGGGAGACGCAGCGTGTCTGTCTACCTACACCTCCATCTTGGCTGGAAGTCCCGAAACATTTATTTATAACTACTCTTTTTTTTCTTTTAAAATTATTTTTAAGTATATTTTATTGATTATGTTGTTCCAGTGGTCCCAATTTTTTCCCTTTGCTCCCCTCTGCCCAGTACCCCTTTCCCTCCAGCAATCCCACCCCCTTAGTTCATGTCCATGTGTCATACATATAAGTTCATTGTCTTCACCCTTTTCCATATCGTTCTTAACTTCCCCCTGTCTATTTTGTACCAAACAAGTATTCTTCTTAATCCTTCCACCATTTCCCCATTTATCCCCCTCCCCACTCCCAGCTAATAACCCTCCAAATAATCCCCATATCTTTGATTCTGTTCCTATTCTGGTTTGCTTAGTTGGATTTTGTTTTTACTTTTTAGATTCAGCTGTTAACAGTTGTGAGTTTGTGTCATTTTAACGTTCATAATTTTGACCCTTTTCTTAAGTAAGTCCCTTTGATATTTCATATAATAAGAGCATGGTGGTGATGAGCTCCTTTAGTTTTCACTTGTCTGGGAAGCACTTTATCTGCCCTTTCATTCTAAATGACAGCTTTGCTGGATAATCTTGGTTGTAGGTCCTTGCTTTTCATCACTTTGGATACTTCTTGCCAGTCCATTATTGCTCGCAAAGTTTCTTTGGAGGAAACACCTGATAGTGTATAGGGACCCCTTTGTAGGTAACTATGTCCTTTTCTCTTGCTGCTTTTAAGATTCTCTCTTTATCTTTAACCTTTGACATTTTAATTATGATGCGTCTTGGTGTGGTCCTCTTTGGGCCTAGCTTGCTTGGGACTCTGTATGCTTCCTGGACTTGTATGTCCATTTCCTTCACCAAATGAGGAAAGTTTTCCTTCATTATTTTTTTCACATAAGTTTCCAATTTCTTGCTCTTCCTCTTCTGCTGCTGGCCCTCCTATGATTTGGATGTTGGCACGTTTGAAGTTGTCCCAGAGGTTCCTAAGCCCCTCCTCACTTTCAAAAATTGTTTCTTCATTCTGTACTGGTTGACTATTTATTTCTTCCTTATGTTCCAGATTGTTGCTTTGAACCCTGGTTTCCTTCCCTTCACCATTGATTTCATGCATATTTTAATTCATTTCACTTAGCCTAGTCCTCACTTCTTTCCTTCTGCATTTGCAATAGTCAAGCGTATTTGTCAAGTCTGTGAGCACCTTTTCTTTTTTAGAACTTTATTTATTTTTTATAATATTAATTAATTAATTAATTTTTCACAAGGGTGACTTTATTTATTTTATTTCTCTGTTTTAGAGAGAGGGGAAAGGAGAAAGAGAGGGAGAGAAACATCAATGTGCGGTTGCCTCTCACGCAGCCCCAGCTGGGGATCTGGCATGCAGCCTAGTCATGTGCCCTGAATGGGAATCAAACCAGCGACACTTGGTCCGCAGGCCAATGCTCAATGTGAGCACCTTTATCACCAGTGTTTTCATCTCTGCGTCTGTTAGGTTGGCGATCTCCTCATCACTTAGTTCTCCCGCTAGAACCTTGATCTGCTCCCTCTTTTGGGCGATACCTCTGTGTTCTCAATTCACATCTTCCTGTGTTTGCTTCTGTGTTTTAGGCGGAGCTGTTGCACCTGTCACATTGTAAGAAGTGGAGCTTTAGGTATTTGTCAGCGACAGGCGACTTGTTTCACCGCATTGTGGTGTACGTGGGGGAGGTGTCTGCGTGGTAACAATGCCACTTGCTCAGCACTTGCCCCTTTTCCAGGCACTTGCCCTACTTCCTGTATGGGACTGGCACCCTTCTAGCTGTTGCTCTGGTTGTGGTTCCCAGAGTGGGTAGGTTTGTGGATATTCTAGGACCATGGAGGCCTTCTAAAGAAATGGAGTCTGCTGAGAGACCAGCAGTTTCTTCTGCCACCCCACCCCCCACTGCTTCGCACAGTCAGAAGCGATGAGGCTTTGTTTTCCCTGGAACCAGAACTGTGAGCTGTGCAGCCTTGTCTGGGGCTCGGACCGTTCCCCAGATGTCCCTCCCTACTTTTTTCTTAATGTGTGACTGTGCTTTCTGTCGGCCAGTCACAGCTGCTGTCACTGCTGCCAACACACCACATTCTCTCCACCCCAGCTCTGCCCCTCCTGCCTGTCTGAATGAGTATTTCTTCTTTATATCTTTGTTTGTTGGACTTCCATGCAGCTCGGATTTCTGGAACTTCTGGTTGTCTACAGTTTTGAGGTAGTTGTATTGCTTCTCAGTTGTGGAGGGAGACGCAGCGTGTCTGTCTACCTACACCTCCATCTTGGCTGGAAGTCCCGAAACATTTATTTATAACTACTCTTTTTTTCTTTTAAAATTATTTTTAAGTATATTTTATTGATTATGTTGTTCCAGTGGTCCCAATTTTTTCCCTTTGCTCCCCTCTGCCCAGTACCCCTTTCCCTCCAGCAATCCCACCCCCTTAGTTCATGTCCATGTGTCATACATATAAGTTCATTGTCTTCACCCTTTTCCATATTGTTCTTAACTTCCCCCTGTCTATTTTGTACCAAACAAGTATTCTTCTTAATCCTTCCACCATTTCCCCATTTATCCCCCTCCCCACTCCCAGCTAATAACCCTCCAAATAATCCCCATATCTTTGATTCTGTTCCTATTCTGGTTTGCTTAGTTGGATTTTGTTTTTACTTTTTAGATTCAGCTGTTAACAGTTGTGAGTTTGTGTCATTTTAACGTTCATAATTTTGACCCTTTTCTTAAGTAAGTCCCTTTGATATTTCATATAATAAGAGCATGGTGGTGATGAGCTCCTTTAGTTTTCACTTGTCTGGGAAGCACTTTATCTGCCCTTTCATTCTAAATGACAGCTTTGCTGGATAATCTTGGTTGTAGGTCCTTGCTTTTCATCACTTTGGATACTTCTTGCCAGTCCATTATTGCTCGCAAAGTTTCTTTGGAGAAAACACCTGATAGTGTATAGGGACCCCTTTGTAGGTAACTATGTCCTTTTCTCTTGCTGCTTTTAAGATTCTCTCTTTATCTTTAACCTTTGACATTTTAATTATGATGCGTCTTGGTGTGGTCCTCTTTGGGCCTAGCTTGCTTGGGACTCTGTATGCTTCCTGGACTTGTATGTCCATTTCCTTCACCAAATGAGGAAAGTTTTCCTTCATTATTTTTTTCACATAAGTTTCCAATTTCTTGCTCTTCCTCTTCTGCTGCTGGCCCTCCTATGATTTGGATGTTGGCACGTTTGAAGTTGTCCCAGAGGTTCCTAAGCCCCTCCTCACTTTCAAAAATTGTTTCTTCATTCTGTACTGGTTGACTATTTATTTCTTCCTTATGTTCCAGATTGTTGCTTTGAACCCTGGTTTCCTTCCCTTCACCATTGATTTCATGCATATTTTAATTCATTTCACTTAGCCTAGTCCTCACTTCTTTCCTTCTGCATTTGCAATAGTCAAGCGTATTTGTCAAGTCTGTGAGCACCTTTTCTTTTTTAGAACTTTATTTATTTTTTATAATATTAATTAATTAATTAATTTTTCACAAGGGTGACTTTATTTATTTTATTTCTCTGTTTTAGAGAGAGGGGAAAGGAGAAAGAGAGGGAGAGAAACATCAATGTGCGGTTGCCTCTCACGCAGCCCCAGCTGGGGATCTGGCATGCAGCCTAGTCATGTGCCCTGAATGGGAATCAAACCAGCGACACTTGGTCCGCAGGCCAATGCTCAATGTGAGCACCTTTATCACCAGTGTTTTCATCTCTGCGTCTGTTAGGTTGGCGATCTCCTCATCACTTAGTTCTCCCGCTAGAACCTTGATCTGCTCCCTCTTTTGGGCGATACCTCTGTGTTCTCAATTCACATCTTCCTGTGTTTGCTTCTGTGTTTTAGGTGGAGCTGTTGCACCTGTCACATTGTAAGAAGTGGAGCTTTAGGTATTTGTCAGCGACAGGCGACTTGTTTCACCGCATTGTGGTGTACGTGGGGGAGGTGTCTGCGTGGTAACAATGCCACTTGCTCAGCACTTGCCCCTTTTCCAGGCACTTGCCCTACTTCCTGTATGGGACTGGCACCCTTCTAGCTGTTGCTCTGGTTGTGGTTCCCAGAGTGGGTAGGTTTGTGGATATTCTAGGACCATGGAGGCCTTCTAAAGAAATGGAGTCTGCTGAGAGACCAGCAGTTTCTTCTGCCACCCCACCCCCCACTGCTTCGCACTGTCAGAAGCGATGA
This sequence comes from Furipterus horrens, assembly GCF_987537825.1. NCBI lineage: Eukaryota > Metazoa > Chordata > Mammalia > Chiroptera > Furipteridae > Furipterus > Furipterus horrens. Next base: position 21,842 of record NW_028327220.1, read on the forward strand.
GGCTTTGTTTTCCCTGGAACCAGAACTGTGAGCTGTGCAGCCTTGTCTGGGGCTCGGACCGTTCCCCAGATGTCCCTCCCTACTTTTTTCTTAATGTGTGACTGTGCTTTCTGTCGGCCAGTCACAGCTGCTGTCACTGCTGCCAACACACCACATTCTCTCCACCCCAGCTCTGCCCCTCCTGCCTGTCTGAATGAGTATTTCTTCTTTATATCTTTGTTTGTTGGACTTCCATGCAGCTCGGATTTCTGGAACTTCTGGTTGTCTACAGTTTTGAGGTAGTTGTATTGCTTCTCAGTTGTGGAGGGAGACGCAGCGTGTCTGTCTACCTACACCTCCATCTTGGCTGGAAGTCCCGAAACATTTATTTATAACTACTCTTTTTTTCTTTTAAAATTATTTTTAAGTATATTTTATTGATTATGTTGTTCCAGTGGTCCCAATTTTTTCCCTTTGCTCCCCTCTGCCCAGTACCCCTTTCCCTCCAGCAATCCCACCCCCTTAGTTCATGTCCATGTGTCATACATATAAGTTCATTGTCTTCACCCTTTTCCATATCGTTCTTAACTTCCCCCTGTCTATTTTGTACCAAACAAGTATTCTTCTTAATCCTTCCACCATTTCCCCATTTATCCCCCTCCCCACTCCCAGCTAATAACCCTCCAAATAATCCCCATATCTTTGATTCTGTTCCTATCCTGGTTTGCTTAGTTGGATTTTGTTTTTACTTTTTAGATTCAGCTGTTAACAGTTGTGAGTTTGTGTCATTTTAACGTTCATAATTTTGACCCTTTTCTTAAGTAAGTCCCTTTGATATTTCATATAATAAGAGCATGGTGGTGATGAGCTCCTTTAGTTTTAACTTGTCTGGGAAGCACTTTATCTGCCCTTTCATTCTAAATGACAGCTTTGCTGGATAATCTTGGTTGTAGGTCCTTGCTTTTCATCACTTTGGATACTTCTTGCCAGTCCATTATTGCTCGCAAAGTTTCTTTGGAGAAAACACCTGATAGTGTATAGGGACCCCTTTGTAGGTAACTATGTCCTTTTCTCTTGCTGCTTTTAAGATTCTCTCTTTATCTTTAACCTTTGACATTTTAATTATGATGCGTCTTGGTGTGGTCCTCTTTGGGCCTAGCTTGCTTGGGACTCTGTATGCTTCCTGGACTTGTATGTCCATTTCCTTCACCAAATGAGGAAAGTTTTCCTTCATTATTTTTTTCACATAAGTTTCCAATTTCTTGCTCTTCCTCTTCTGCTGCTGGCCCTCCTATGATTTGGATGTTGGCACGTTTGAAGTTGTCCCAGAGGTTCCTAAGCCCCTCCTCACTTTCAAAAATTGTTTCTTCATTCTGTACTGGTTGACTATTTATTTCTTCCTTATGTTCCAGATTGTTGCTTTGAACCCTGGTTTCCTTCCCTTCACCATTGATTTCATGCATATTTTAATTCATTTCACTTAGCCTAGTCCTCACTTCTTTCCTTCTGCATTTGCAATAGTCAAGCGTATTTGTCAAGTCTGTGAGCACCTTTTCTTTTTTAGAACTTTATTTATTTTTTATAATATTAATTAATTAATTAATTTTTCACAAGGGTGACTTTATTTATTTTATTTCTCTGTTTTAGAGAGAGGGGAAAGGAGAAAGAGAGGGAGAGAAACATCAATGTGCGGTTGCCTCTCACGCAGCCCCAGCTGGGGATCTGGCATGCAGCCTAGTCATGTGCCCTGAATGGGAATCAAACCAGCGACACTTGGTCCGCAGGCCAATGCTCAATGTGAGCACCTTTATCACCAGTGTTTTCATCTCTGCGTCTGTTAGGTTGGCGATCTCCTCATCACTTAGTTCTCCCGCTAGAACCTTGATCTGCTCCCTCTTTTGGGCGATACCTCTGTGTTCTCAATTCACATCTTCCTGTGTTTGCTTCTGTGTTTTAGGTGGAGCTGTTGCACCTGTCACATTGTAAGAAGTGGAGCTTTAGGTATTTGTCAGCGACAGGCGACTTGTTTCACCGCATTGTGGTGTACGTGGGGGAGGTGTCTGCGTGGTAACAATGCCACTTGCTCAGCACTTGCCCCTTTTCCAGGCACTTGCCCTACTTCCTGTATGGGACTGGCACCCTTCTAGCTGTTGCTCTGGTTGTGGTTCCCAGAGTGGGTAGGTTTGTGGATATTCTAGGACCATGGAGGCCTTCTAAAGAAATGGAGTCTGCTGAGAGACCAGCAGTTTCTTCTGCCACCCCCACCCCCCACTGCTTCGCACAGTCAGAAGCGATGAGGCTTTGTTTTCCCTGGAACCAGAACTGTGAGCTGTGCAGCCTTGTCTGGGGCTCGGACCGTTCCCCAGATGTCCCTCCCTACTTTTTTCTTAATGTGTGACTGTGCTTTCTGTCGGCCAGTCACAGCTGCTGTCACTGCTGCCAACACACCACATTCTCTCCACCCCAGCTCTGCCCCTCCTGCCTGTCTGAATGAGTATTTCTTCTTTATATCTTTGTTTGTTGGACTTCCATGCAGCTCGGATTTCTGGAACTTCTGGTTGTCTACAGTTTTGAGGTAGTTGTATTGCTTCTCAGTTGTGGAGGGAGACGCAGCGTGTCTGTCTACCTACACCTCCATCTTGGCTGGAAGTCCCGAAACATTTATTTATAACTACTCTTTTTTTCTTTTAAAATTATTTTTAAGTATATTTTATTGATTATGTTGTTCCAGTGGTCCCAATTTTTTCCCTTTGCTCCCCTCTGCCCAGTACCCCTTTCCCTCCAGCAATCCCACCCCCTTAGTTCATGTCCATGTGTCATACATATAAGTTCATTGTCTTCACCCTTTTCCATATCGTTCTTAACTTCCCCCTGTCTATTTTGTACCAAACAAGTATTCTTCTTAATCCTTCCACCATTTCCCCATTTATCCCCCTCCCCACTCCCAGCTAATAACCCTCCAAATAATCCCCATATCTTTGATTCTGTTCCTATCCTGGTTTGCTTAGTTGGATTTTGTTTTTACTTTTTAGATTCAGCTGTTAACAGTTGTGAGTTTGTGTCATTTTAACGTTCATAATTTTGACCCTTTTCTTAAGTAAGTCCCTTTGATATTTCATATAATAAGAGCATGGTGGTGATGAGCTCCTTTAGTTTTCACTTGTCTGGGAAGCACTTTATCTGCCCTTTCATTCTAAATGACAGCTTTGCTGGATAATCTTGGTTGTAGGTCCTTGCTTTTCATCACTTTGGATACTTCTTGCCAGTCCATTATTGCTCGCAAAGTTTCTTTGGAGAAAACACCTGATAGTGTATAGGGACCCCTTTGTAGGTAACTATGTCCTTTTCTCTTGCTGCTTTTAAGATTCTCTCTTTATCTTTAACCTTTGACATTTTAATTATGATGCGTCTTGGTGTGGTCCTCTTTGGGCCTAGCTTGCTTGGGACTCTGTATGCTTCCTGGACTTGTATGTCCATTTCCTTCACCAAATGAGGAAAGTTTTCCTTCATTATTTTTTTCACATAAGTTTCCAATTTCTTGCTCTTCCTCTTCTGCTGCTGGCCCTCCTATGATTTGGATGTTGGCACGTTTGAAGTTGTCCCAGAGGTTCCTAAGCCCCTCCTCACTTTCAAAAATTGTTTCTTCATTCTGTACTGGTTGACTATTTATTTCTTCCTTATGTTCCAGATTGTTGCTTTGAACCCTGGTTTCCTTCCCTTCACCATTGATTTCATGCATATTTTAATTCATTTCACTTAGCCTAGTCCTCACTTCTTTCCTTCTGCATTTGCAATAGTCAAGCGTATTTGTCAAGTCTGTGAGCACCTTTTCTTTTTTAGAACTTTATTTATTTTTTATAATATTAATTAATTAATTAATTTTTCACAAGGGTGACTTTATTTATTTTATTTCTCTGTTTTAGAGAGAGGGGAAAGGAGAAAGAGAGGGAGAGAAACATCAATGTGCGGTTGCCTCTCACGCAGCCCCAGCTGGGGATCTGGCATGCAGCCTAGTCATGTGCCCTGAATGGGAATCAAACCAGCGACACTTGGTCCGCAGGCCAATGCTCAATGTGAGCACCTTTATCACCAGTGTTTTCATCTCTGCGTCTGTTAGGTTGGCGATCTCCTCATCACTTAGTTCTCCCGCTAGAACCTTGATCTGCTCCCTCTTTTGGGCGATACCTCTGTGTTCTCAATTCACATCTTCCTGTGTTTGCTTCTGTGTTTTAGGTGGAGCTGTTGCACCTGTCACATTGTAAGAAGTGGAGCTTTAGGTATTTGTCAGCGACAGGCGACTTGTTTCACCGCATTGTGGTGTACGTGGGGGAGGTGTCTGCGTGGTAACAATGCCACTTGCTCAGCACTTGCCCCTTTTCCAGGCACTTGCCCTACTTCCTGTATGGGACTGGCACCCTTCTAGCTGTTGCTCTGGTTGTGGTTCCCAGAGTGGGTAGGTTTGTGGATATTCTAGGACCATGGAGGCCTTCTAAAGAAATGGAGTCTGCTGAGAGACCAGCAGTTTCTTCTGCCACCCCACCCCCCACTGCTTCGCACTGTCAGAAGCGATGAGGCTTTGTTTTCCCTGGAACCAGAACTGTGAGCTGTGCAGCCTTGTCTGGGGCTCGGACCGTTCCCCAGATGTCCCTCCCTACTTTTTTCTTAATGTGTGACTGTGCTTTCTGTCGGCCAGTCACAGCTGCTGTCACTGCTGCCAACACACCACATTCTCTCCACCCCAGCTCTGCCCCTCCTGCCTGTCTGAATGAGTATTTCTTCTTTATATCTTTGTTTGTTGGACTTCCATGCAGCTCGGATTTCTGGAACTTCTGGTTGTCTACAGTTTTGAGGTAGTTGTATTGCTTCTCAGTTGTGGAGGGAGACGCAGCGTGTCTGTCTACCTACACCTCCATCTTGGCTGGAAGTCCCGAAACATTTATTTATAACTACTCTTTTTTTCTTTTAAAATTATTTTTAAGTATATTTTATTGATTATGTTGTTCCAGTGGTCCCAATTTTTTCCCTTTGCTCCCCTCTGCCCAGTACCCCTTTCCCTCCAGCAATCCCACCCCCTTAGTTCATGTCCATGTGTCATACATATAAGTTCATTGTCTTCACCCTTTTCCATATTGTTCTTAACTTCCCCCTGTCTATTTTGTACCAAACAAGTATTCTTCTTAATCCTTCCACCATTTCCCCATTTATCCCCCTCCCCACTCCCAGCTAATAACCCTCCAAATAATCCCCATATCTTTGATTCTGTTCCTATTCTGGTTTGCTTAGTTGGATTTTGTTTTTACTTTTTAGATTCAGCTGTTAACAGTTGTGAGTTTGTGTCATTTTAACGTTCATAATTTTGACCCTTTTCTTAAGTAAGTCCCTTTGATATTTCATATAATAAGAGCATGGTGGTGATGAGCTCCTTTAGTTTTCACTTGTCTGGGAAGCACTTTATCTGCCCTTTCATTCTAAATGACAGCTTTGCTGGATAATCTTGGTTGTAGGTCCTTGCTTTTCATCACTTTGGATACTTCTTGCCAGTCCATTATTGCTCGCAAAGTTTCTTTGGAGAAAACACCTGATAGTGTATAGGGACCCCTTTGTAGGTAACTATGTCCTTTTCTCTTGCTGCTTTTAAGATTCTCTCTTTATCTTTAACCTTTGACATTTTAATTATGATGCGTCTTGGTGTGGTCCTCTTTGGGCCTAGCTTGCTTGGGACTCTGTATGCTTCCTGGACTTGTATGTCCATTTCCTTCACCAAATGAGGAAAGTTTTCCTTCATTATTTTTTTCACATAAGTTTCCAATTTCTTGCTCTTCCTCTTCTGCTGCTGGCCCTCCTATGATTTGGATGTTGGCACGTTTGAAGTTGTCCCAGAGGTTCCTAAGCCCCTCCTCACTTTCAAAAATTGTTTCTTCATTCTGTACTGGTTGACTATTTATTTCTTCCTTATGTTCCAGATTGTTGCTTTGAACCCTGGTTTCCTTCCCTTCACCATTGATTTCATGCATATTTTAATTCATTTCACTTAGCCTAGTCCTCACTTCTTTCCTTCTGCATTTGCAATAGTCAAGCGTATTTGTCAAGTCTGTGAGCACCTTTTCTTTTTTAGAACTTTATTTATTTTTTATAATATTAATTAATTAATTAATTTTTCACAAGGGTGACTTTATTTATTTTATTTCTCTGTTTTAGAGAGAGGGGAAAGGAGAAAGAGAGGGAGAGAAACATCAATGTGCGGTTGCCTCTCACGCAGCCCCAGCTGGGGATCTGGCATGCAGCCTAGTCATGTGCCCTGAATGGGAATCAAACCAGCGACACTTGGTCCGCAGGCCAATGCTCAATGTGAGCACCTTTATCACCAGTGTTTTCATCTCTGCGTCTGTTAGGTTGGCGATCTCCTCATCACTTAGTTCTCCCGCTAGAACCTTGATCTGCTCCCTCTTTTGGGCGATACCTCTGTGTTCTCAATTCACATCTTCCTGTGTTTGCTTCTGTGTTTTAGGTGGAGCTGTTGCACCTGTCACATTGTAAGAAGTGGAGCTTTAGGTATTTGTCAGCGACAGGCGACTTGTTTCACCGCATTGTGGTGTACGTGGGGGAGGTGTCTGCGTGGTAACAATGCCACTTGCTCAGCACTTGCCCCTTTTCCAGGCACTTGCCCTACTTCCTGTATGGGACTGGCACCCTTCTAGCTGTTGCTCTGGTTGTGGTTCCCAGAGTGGGTAGGTTTGTGGATATTCTAGGACCATGGAGGCCTTCTAAAGAAATGGAGTCTGCTGAGAGACCAGCAGTTTCTTCTGCCACCCCACCCCCCACTGCTTCGCACTGTCAGAAGCGATGAGGCTTTGTTTTCCCTGGAACCAGAACTGTGAGCTGTGCAGCCTTGTCTGGGGCTCGGACCGTTCCCCAGATGTCCCTCCCTACTTTTTTCTTAATGTGTGACTGTGCTTTCTGTCGGCCAGTCACAGCTGCTGTCACTGCTGCCAACACACCACATTCTCTCCACCCCAGCTCTGCCCCTCCTGCCTGTCTGAATGAGTATTTCTTCTTTATATCTTTGTTTGTTGGACTTCCATGCAGCTCGGATTTCTGGAACTTCTGGTTGTCTACAGTTTTGAGGTAGTTGTATTGCTTCTCAGTTGTGGAGGGAGACGCAGCGTGTCTGTCTACCTACACCTCCATCTTGGCTGGAAGTCCCGAAACATTTATTTATAACTACTCTTTTTTTCTTTTAAAATTATTTTTAAGTATATTTTATTGATTATGTTGTTCCAGTGGTCCCAATTTTTTCCCTTTGCTCCCCTCTGCCCAGTACCCCTTTCCCTCCAGCAATCCCACCCCCTTAGTTCATGTCCATGTGTCATACATATAAGTTCATTGTCTTCACCCTTTTCCATATTGTTCTTAACTTCCCCCTGTCTATTTTGTACCAAACAAGTATTCTTCTTAATCCTTCCACCATTTCCCCATTTATCCCCCTCCCCACTCCCAGCTAATAACCCTCCAAATAATCCCCATATCTTTGATTCTGTTCCTATCCTGGTTTGCTTAGTTGGATTTTGTTTTTACTTTTTAGATTCAGCTGTTAACAGTTGTGAGTTTGTGTCATTTTAACGTTCATAATTTTGACCCTTTTCTTAAGTAAGTCCCTTTGATATTTCATATAATAAGAGCATGGTGGTGATGAGCTCCTTTAGTTTTCACTTGTCTGGGAAGCACTTTATCTGCCCTTTCATTCTAAATGACAGCTTTGCTGGATAATCTTGGTTGTAGGTCCTTGCTTTTCATCACTTTGGATACTTCTTGCCAGTCCATTATTGCTCGCAAAGTTTCTTTGGAGAAAACACCTGATAGTGTATAGGGACCCCTTTGTAGGTAACTATGTCCTTTTCTCTTGCTGCTTTTAAGATTCTCTCTTTATCTTTAACCTTTGACATTTTAATTATGATGTGTCTTGGTGTGGTCCTCTTTGGGCCTAGCTTGCTTGGGACTCTGTATGCTTCCTGGACTTGTATGTCCATTTCCTTCACCAAATGAGGAAAGTTTTCCTTCATTATTTTTTTCACATAAGTTTCCAATTTCTTGCTCTTCCTCTTCTGCTGCTGGCCCTCCTATGATTTGGATGTTGGCACGTTTGAAGTTGTCCCAGAGGTTCCTAAGCCCCTCCTCACTTTCAAAAATTGTTTCTTCATTCTGTACTGGTTGACTATTTATTTCTTCCTTATGTTCCAGATTGTTGCTTTGAACCCTGGTTTCCTTCCCTTCACCATTGATTTCATGCATATTTTAATTCATTTCACTTCGCCTAGTCCTCACTTCTTTCCTTCTGCATTTGCAATAGTCAAGCGTATTTGTCAAGTCTGTGAGCACCTTTTCTTTTTTAGAACTTTATTTATTTTTTATAATATTAATTAATTAATTAATTTTTCACAAGGGTGACTTTATTTATTTTATTTCTCTGTTTTAGAGAGAGGGGAAAGGAGAAAGAGAGGGAGAGAAACATCAATGTGCGGTTGCCTCTCACGCAGCCCCAGCTGGGGATCTGGCATGCAGCCTAGTCATGTGCCCTGAATGGGAATCAAACCAGCGACACTTGGTCCGCAGGCCAATGCTCAATGTGAGCACCTTTATCACCAGTGTTTTCATCTCTGCGTCTGTTAGGTTGGCGATCTCCTCATCACTTAGTTCTCCCGCTAGAACCTTGATCTGCTCCCTCTTTTGGGCGATACCTCTGTGTTCTCAATTCACATCTTCCTGTGTTTGCTTCTGTGTTTTAGGTGGAGCTGTTGCACCTGTCACATTGTAAGAAGTGGAGCTTTAGGTATTTGTCAGCGACAGGCGACTTGTTTCACCGCATTGTGGTGTACGTGGGGGAGGTGTCTGCGTGGTAACAATGCCACTTGCTCAGCACTTGCCCCTTTTCCAGGCACTTGCCCTACTTCCTGTATGGGACTGGCACCCTTCTAGCTGTTGCTCTGGTTGTGGTTCCCAGAGTGGGTAGGTTTGTGGATATTCTAGGACCATGGAGGCCTTCTAAAGAAATGGAGTCTGCTGAGAGACCAGCAGTTTCTTCTGCCACCCCACCCCCCACTGCTTCGCACAGTCAGAAGCGATGAGGCTTTGTTTTCCCTGGAACCAGAACTGTGAGCTGTGCAGCCTTGTCTGGGGCTCGGACCGTTCCCCAGATGTCCCTCCCTACTTTTTTCTTAATGTGTGACTGTGCTTTCTGTCGGCCAGTCACAGCTGCTGTCACTGCTGCCAACACACCACATTCTCTCCACCCCAGCTCTGCCCCTCCTGCCTGTCTGAATGAGTATTTCTTCTTTATATCTTTGTTTGTTGGACTTCCATGCAGCTCGGATTTCTGGAACTTCTGGTTGTCTACAGTTTTGAGGTAGTTGTATTGCTTCTCAGTTGTGGAGGGAGACGCAGCGTGTCTGTCTACCTACACCTCCATCTTGGCTGGAAGTCCCGAAACATTTATTTATAACTACTCTTTTTTTCTTTTAAAATTATTTTTAAGTATATTTTATTGATTATGTTGTTCCAGTGGTCCCAATTTTTTCCCTTTGCTCCCCTCTGCCCAGTACCCCTTTCCCTCCAGCAATCCCACCCCCTTAGTTCATGTCCATGTGTCATACATATAAGTTCATTGTCTTCACCCTTTTCCATATCGTTCTTAACTTCCCCCTGTCTATTTTGTACCAAACAAGTATTCTTCTTAATCCTTCCACCATTTCCCCATTTATCCCCCTCCCCACTCCCAGCTAATAACCCTCCAAATAATCCCCATATCTTTGATTCTGTTCCTATCCTGGTTTGCTTAGTTGGATTTTGTTTTTACTTTTTAGATTCAGCTGTTAACAGTTGTGAGTTTGTGTCATTTTAACGTTCATAATTTTGACCCTTTTCTTAAGTAAGTCCCTTTGATATTTCATATAATAAGAGCATGGTGGTGATGAGCTCCTTTAGTTTTCACTTGTCTGGGAAGCACTTTATCTGCCCTTTCATTCTAAATGACAGCTTTGCTGGATAATCTTGGTTGTAGGTCCTTGCTTTTCATCACTTTGGATACTTCTTGCCAGTCCATTATTGCTCGCAAAGTTTCTTTGGAGAAAACACCTGATAGTGTATAGGGACCCCTTTGTAGGTAACTATGTCCTTTTCTCTTGCTGCTTTTAAGATTCTCTCTTTATCTTTAACCTTTGACATTTTAATTATGATGCGTCTTGGTGTGGTCCTCTTTGGGCCTAGCTTGCTTGGGACTCTGTATGCTTCCTGGACTTGTATGTCCATTTCCTTCACCAAATGAGGAAAGTTTTCCTTCATTATTTTTTTCACATAAGTTTCCAATTTCTTGCTCTTCCTCTTCTGCTGCTGGCCCTCCTATGATTTGGATGTTGGCACGTTTGAAGTTGTCCCAGAGGTTCCTAAGCCCCTCCTCACTTTCAAAAATTGTTTCTTCATTCTGTACTGGTTGACTATTTATTTCTTCCTTATGTTCCAGATTGTTGCTTTGAACCCTGGTTTCCTTCCCTTCACCATTGATTTCATGCATATTTTAATTCATTTCACTTAGCCTAGTCCTCACTTCTTTCCTTCTGCATTTGCAATAGTCAAGCGTATTTGTCAAGTCTGTGAGCACCTTTTCTTTTTTAGAACTTTATTTATTTTTTATAATATTAATTAATTAATTAATTTTTCACAAGGGTGACTTTATTTATTTTATTTCTCTGTTTTAGAGAGAGGGGAAAGGAGAAAGAGAGGGAGAGAAACATCAATGTGCGGTTGCCTCTCACGCAGCCCCAGCTGGGGATCTGGCATGCAGCCTAGTCATGTGCCCTGAATGGGAATCAAACCAGCGACACTTGGTCCGCAGGCCAATGCTCAATGTGAGCACCTTTATCACCAGTGTTTTCATCTCTGCGTCTGTTAGGTTGGCGATCTCCTCATCACTTAGTTCTCCCGCTAGAACCTTGATCTGCTCCCTCTTTTGGGCGATACCTCTGTGTTCTCAATTCACATCTTCCTGTGTTTGCTTCTGTGTTTTAGGTGGAGCTGTTGCACCTGTCACATTGTAAGAAGTGGAGCTTTAGGTATTTGTCAGCGACAGGCGACTTGTTTCACCGCATTGTGGTGTACGTGGGGGAGGTGTCTGCGTGGTAACAATGCCACTTGCTCAGCACTTGCCCCTTTTCCAGGCACTTGCCCTACTTCCTGTATGGGACTGGCACCCTTCTAGCTGTTGCTCTGGTTGTGGTTCCCAGAGTGGGTAGGTTTGTGGATATTCTAGGACCATGGAGGCCTTCTAAAGAAATGGAGTCTGCTGAGAGACCAGCAGTTTCTTCTGCCACCCCACCCCCCACTGCTTCGCACAGTCAGAAGCGATGAGGCTTTGTTTTCCCTGGAACCAGAACTGTGAGCTGTGCAGCCTTGTCTGGGGCTCGGACCGTTCCCCAGATGTCCCTCCCTACTTTTTTCTTAATGTGTGACTGTGCTTTCTGTCGGCCAGTCACAGCTGCTGTCACTGCTGCCAACACACCACATTCTCTCCACCCCAGCTCTGCCCCTCCTGCCTGTCTGAATGAGTATTTCTTCTTTATATCTTTGTTTGTTGGACTTCCATGCAGCTCGGATTTCTGGAACTTCTGGTTGTCTACAGTTTTGAGGTAGTTGTATTGCTTCTCAGTTGTGGAGGGAGACGCAGCGTGTCTGTCTACCTACACCTCCATCTTGGCTGGAAGTCCCGAAACATTTATTTATAACTACTCTTTTTTTCTTTTAAAATTATTTTTAAGTATATTTTATTGATTATGTTGTTCCAGTGGTCCCAATTTTTTCCCTTTGCTCCCCTCTGCCCAGTACCCCTTTCCCTCCAGCAATCCCACCCCCTTAGTTCATGTCCATGTGTCATACATATAAGTTCATTGTCTTCACCCTTTTCCATATCGTTCTTAACTTCCCCCTGTCTATTTTGTACCAAACAAGTATTCTTCTTAATCCTTCCACCATTTCCCCATTTATCCCCCTCCCCACTCCCAGCTAATAACCCTCCAAATAATCCCCATATCTTTGATTCTGTTCCTATCCTGGTTTGCTTAGTTGGATTTTGTTTTTACTTTTTAGATTCAGCTGTTAACAGTTGTGAGTTTGTGTCATTTTAACGTTCATAATTTTGACCCTTTTCTTAAGTAAGTCCCTTTGATATTTCATATAATAAGAGCATGGTGGTGATGAGCTCCTTTAGTTTTCACTTGTCTGGGAAGCACTTTATCTGCCCTTTCATTCTAAATGACAGCTTTGCTGGATAATCTTGGTTGTAGGTCCTTGCTTTTCATCACTTTGGATACTTCTTGCCAGTCCATTATTGCTCGCAAAGTTTCTTTGGAGAAAACACCTGATAGTGTATAGGGACCCCTTTGTAGGTAACTATGTCCTTTTCTCTTGCTGCTTTTAAGATTCTCTCTTTATCTTTAACCTTTGACATTTTAATTATGATGCGTCTTGGTGTGGTCCTCTTTGGGCCTAGCTTGCTTGGGACTCTGTATGCTTCCTGGACTTGTATGTCCATTTCCTTCACCAAATGAGGAAAGTTTTCCTTCATTATTTTTTTCACATAAGTTTCCAATTTCTTGCTCTTCCTCTTCTGCTGCTGGCCCTCCTATGATTTGGATGTTGGCACGTTTGAAGTTGTCCCAGAGGTTCCTAAGCCCCTCCTCACTTTCAAAAATTGTTTCTTCATTCTGTACTGGTTGACTATTTATTTCTTCCTTATGTTCCAGATTGTTGCTTTGAACCCTGGTTTCCTTCCCTTCACCATTGATTTCATGCATATTTTAATTCATTTCACTTCGCCTAGTCCTCACTTCTTTCCTTCTGCATTTGCAATAGTCAAGCGTATTTGTCAAGTCTGTGAGCACCTTTTCTTTTTTAGAACTTTATTTATTTTTTATAATATTAATTAATTAATTAATTTTTCACAAGGGTGACTTTATTTATTTTATTTCTCTGTTTTAGAGAGAGGGGAAAGGAGAAAGAGAGGGAGAGAAACATCAATGTGCGGTTGCCTCTCACGCAGCCCCAGCTGGGGATCTGGCATGCAGCCTAGTCATGTGCCCTGAATGGGAATCAAACCAGCGACACTTGGTCCGCAGGCCAATGCTCAATGTGAGCACCTTTATCACCAGTGTTTTCATCTCTGCGTCTGTTAGGTTGGCGATCTCCTCATCACTTAGTTCTCCCGCTAGAACCTTGATCTGCTCCCTCTTTTGGGCGATACCTCTGTGTTCTCAATTCACATCTTCCTGTGTTTGCTTCTGTGTTTTAGGTGGAGCTGTTGCACCTGTCACATTGTAAGAAGTGGAGCTTTAGGTATTTGTCAGCGACAGGCGACTTGTTTCACCGCATTGTGGTGTACGTGGGGGAGGTGTCTGCGTGGTAACAATGCCACTTGCTCAGCACTTGCCCCTTTTCCAGGCACTTGCCCTACTTCCTGTATGGGACTGGCACCCTTCTAGCTGTTGCTCTGGTTGTGGTTCCCAGAGTGGGTAGGTTTGTGGATATTCTAGGACCATGGAGGCCTTCTAAAGAAATGGAGTCTGCTGAGAGACCAGCAGTTTCTTCTGCCACCCCACCCCCCACTGCTTCGCACAGTCAGAAGCGATGAGGCTTTGTTTTCCCTGGAACCAGAACTGTGAGCTGTGCAGCCTTGTCTGGGGCTCGGACCGTTCCCCAGATGTCCCTCCCTACTTTTTTCTTAATGTGTGACTGTGCTTTCTGTCGGCCAGTCACAGCTGCTGTCACTGCTGCCAACACACCACATTCTCTCCACCCCAGCTCTGCCCCTCCTGCCTGTCTGAATGAGTATTTCTTCTTTATATCTTTGTTTGTTGGACTTCCATGCAGCTCGGATTTCTGGAACTTCTGGTTGTCTACAGTTTTGAGGTAGTTGTATTGCTTCTCAGTTGTGGAGGGAGACGCAGCGTGTCTGTCTACCTACACCTCCATCTTGGCTGGAAGTCCCGAAACATTTATTTATAACTACTCTTTTTTTCTTTTAAAATTATTTTTAAGTATATTTTATTGATTATGTTGTTCCAGTGGTCCCAATTTTTTCCCTTTGCTCCCCTCTGCCCAGTACCCCTTTCCCTCCAGCAATCCCACCCCCTTAGTTCATGTCCATGTGTCATACATATAAGTTCATTGTCTTCACCCTTTTCCATATCGTTCTTAACTTCCCCCTGTCTATTTTGTACCAAACAAGTATTCTTCTTAATCCTTCCACCATTTCCCCATTTATCCCCCTCCCCACTCCCAGCTAATAACCCTCCAAATAATCCCCATATCTTTGATTCTGTTCCTATTCTGGTTTGCTTAGTTGGATTTTGTTTTTACTTTTTAGATTCAGCTGTTAACAGTTGTGAGTTTGTGTCATTTTAACGTTCATAATTTTGACCCTTTTCTTAAGTAAGTCCCTTTGATATTTCATATAATAAGAGCATGGTGGTGATGAGCTCCTTTAGTTTTAACTTGTCTGGGAAGCACTTTATCTGCCCTTTCATTCTAAATGATAGCTTTGCTGGATAGAGTAATCTTGGTTGTAAGTCCTTGCTTTTCATCACCTTGAATACTTTTTGCCAGTCCCTTCTTGCCTGCAAAGTTTCTTTGGAGAAAACACCTGATAGTGTATAGGGACCCCTTTGTAGGTAACTATGTCCTTTTCTCTTGCTGCTTTTAAGATTCTCTCTTTATCTTTAACCTTTGACATTTTAATTATGATGCGTCTTGGTGTGGTCCTCTTTGGGCCTAGCTTGCTTGGGACTCTGTATGCTTCCTGGACTTGTATGTCCATTTCCTTCACCAAATGAGGAAAGTTTTCCTTCATTATTTTTTTCACATAAGTTTCCAATTTCTTGCTCTTCCTCTTCTGCTGCTGGCCCTCCTATGATTTGGATGTTGGCACGTTTGAAGTTGTCCCAGAGGTTCCTAAGCCCCTCCTCACTTTCAAAAATTGTTTCTTCATTCTGTACTGGTTGACTATTTATTTCTTCCTTATGTTCCAGATTGTTGCTTTGAACCCTGGTTTCCTTCCCTTCACCATTGATTTCATGCATATTTTAATTCATTTCACTTAGCCTAGTCCTCACTTCTTTCCTTCTGCATTTGCAATAGTCAAGCGTATTTGTCAAGTCTGTGAGCACCTTTTCTTTTTTAGAACTTTATTTATTTTTTATAATATTAATTAATTAATTAATTTTTCACAAGGGTGACTTTATTTATTTTATTTCTCTGTTTTAGAGAGAGGGGAAAGGAGAAAGAGAGGGAGAGAAACATCAATGTGCGGTTGCCTCTCACGCAGCCCCAGCTGGGGATCTGGCATGCAGCCTAGTCATGTGCCCTGAATGGGAATCAAACCAGCGACACTTGGTCCGCAGGCCAATGCTCAATGTGAGCACCTTTATCACCAGTGTTTTCATCTCTGCGTCTGTTAGGTTGGCGATCTCCTCATCACTTAGTTCTCCCGCTAGAACCTTGATCTGCTCCCTCTTTTGGGCGATACCTCTGTGTTCTCAATTCACATCTTCCTGTGTTTGCTTCTGTGTTTTAGGTGGAGCTGTTGCACCTGTCACATTGTAAGAAGTGGAGCTTTAGGTATTTGTCAGCGACAGGCGACTTGTTTCACCGCATTGTGGTGTACGTGGGGGAGGTGTCTGCGTGGTAACAATGCCACTTGCTCAGCACTTGCCCCTTTTCCAGGCACTTGCCCTACTTCCTGTATGGGACTGGCACCCTTCTAGCTGTTGCTCTGGTTGTGGTTCCCAGAGTGGGTAGGTTTGTGGATATTCTAGGACCATGGAGGCCTTCTAAAGAAATGGAGTCTGCTGAGAGACCAGCAGTTTCTTCTGCCACCCCACCCCCCACTGCTTCGCACAGTCAGAAGCGATGAGGCTTTGTTTTCCCTGGAACCAGAACTGTGAGCTGTGCAGCCTTGTCTGGGGCTCGGACCGTTCCCCAGATGTCCCTCCCTACTTTTTTCTTAATGTGTGACTGTGCTTTCTGTCGGCCAGTCACAGCTGCTGTCACTGCTGCCAACACACCACATTCTCTCCACCCCAGCTCTGCCCCTCCTGCCTGTCTGAATGAGTATTTCTTCTTTATATCTTTGTTTGTTGGACTTCCATGCAGCTCGGATTTCTGGAACTTCTGGTTGTCTACAGTTTTGAGGTAGTTGTATTGCTTCTCAGTTGTGGAGGGAGACGCAGCGTGTCTGTCTACCTACACCTCCATCTTGGCTGGAAGTCCCGAAACATTTATTTATAACTACTCTTTTTTTCTTTTAAAATTATTTTTAAGTATATTTTATTGATTATGTTGTTCCAGTGGTCCCAATTTTTTCCCTTTGCTCCCCTCTGCCCAGTACCCCTTTCCCTCCAGCAATCCCACCCCCTTAGTTCATGTCCATGTGTCATACATATAAGTTCATTGTCTTCACCCTTTTCCATATCGTTCTTAACTTCCCCCTGTCTATTTTGTACCAAACAAGTATTCTTCTTAATCCTTCCACCATTTCCCCATTTATCCCCCTCCCCACTCCCAGCTAATAACCCTCCAAATAATCCCCATATCTTTGATTCTGTTCCTATCCTGGTTTGCTTAGTTGGATTTTGTTTTTACTTTTTAGATTCAGCTGTTAACAGTTGTGAGTTTGTGTCATTTTAACGTTCATAATTTTGACCCTTTTCTTAAGTAAGTCCCTTTGATATTTCATATAATAAGAGCATGGTGGTGATGAGCTCCTTTAGTTTTCACTTGTCTGGGAAGCACTTTATCTGCCCTTTCATTCTAAATGACAGCTTTGCTGGATAATCTTGGTTGTAGGTCCTTGCTTTTCATCACTTTGGATACTTCTTGCCAGTCCATTATTGCTCGCAAAGTTTCTTTGGAGAAAACACCTGATAGTGTATAGGGACCCCTTTGTAGGTAACTATGTCCTTTTCTCTTGCTGCTTTTAAGATTCTCTCTTTATCTTTAACCTTTGACATTTTAATTATGATGCGTCTTGGTGTGGTCCTCTTTGGGCCTAGCTTGCTTGGGACTCTGTATGCTTCCTGGACTTGTATGTCCATTTCCTTCACCAAATGAGGAAAGTTTTCCTTCATTATTTTTTTCACATAAGTTTCCAATTTCTTGCTCTTCCTCTTCTGCTGCTGGCCCTCCTATGATTTGGATGTTGGCACGTTTGAAGTTGTCCCAGAGGTTCCTAAGCCCCTCCTCACTTTCAAAAATTGTTTCTTCATTCTGTACTGGTTGACTATTTATTTCTTCCTTATGTTCCAGATTGTTGCTTTGAACCCTGGTTTCCTTCCCTTCACCATTGATTTCATGCATATTTTAATTCATTTCACTTAGCCTAGTCCTCACTTCTTTCCTTCTGCATTTGCAATAGTCAAGCGTATTTGTCAAGTCTGTGAGCACCTTTTCTTTTTTAGAACTTTATTTATTTTTTATAATATTAATTAATTAATTAATTTTTCACAAGGGTGACTTTATTTATTTTATTTCTCTGTTTTAGAGAGAGGGGAAAGGAGAAAGAGAGGGAGAGAAACATCAATGTGCGGTTGCCTCTCACGCAGCCCCAGCTGGGGATCTGGCATGCAGCCTAGTCATGTGCCCTGAATGGGAATCAAACCAGCGACACTTGGTCCGCAGGCCAATGCTCAATGTGAGCACCTTTATCACCAGTGTTTTCATCTCTGCGTCTGTTAGGTTGGCGATCTCCTCATCACTTAGTTCTCCCGCTAGAACCTTGATCTGCTCCCTCTTTTGGGCGATACCTCTGTGTTCTCAATTCACATCTTCCTGTGTTTGCTTCTGTGTTTTAGGTGGAGCTGTTGCACCTGTCACATTGTAAGAAGTGGAGCTTTAGGTATTTGTCAGCGACAGGCGACTTGTTTCACCGCATTGTGGTGTACGTGGGGGAGGTGTCTGCGTGGTAACAATGCCACTTGCTCAGCACTTGCCCCTTTTCCAGGCACTTGCCCTACTTCCTGTATGGGACTGGCACCCTTCTAGCTGTTGCTCTGGTTGTGGTTCCCAGAGTGGGTAGGTTTGTGGATATTCTAGGACCATGGAGGCCTTCTAAAGAAATGGAGTCTGCTGAGAGACCAGCAGTTTCTTCTGCCACCCCACCCCCCACTGCTTCGCACAGTCAGAAGCGATGAGGCTTTGTTTTCCCTGGAACCAGAACTGTGAGCTGTGCAGCCTTGTCTGGGGCTCGGACCGTTCCCCAGATGTCCCTCCCTACTTTTTTCTTAATGTGTGACTGTGCTTTCTGTCGGCCAGTCACAGCTGCTGTCACTGCTGCCAACACACCACATTCTCTCCACCCCAGCTCTGCCCCTCCTGCCTGTCTGAATGAGTATTTCTTCTTTATATCTTTGTTTGTTGGACTTCCATGCAGCTCGGATTTCTGGAACTTCTGGTTGTCTACAGTTTTGAGGTAGTTGTATTGCTTCTCAGTTGTGGAGGGAGACGCAGCGTGTCTGTCTACCTACACCTCCATCTTGGCTGGAAGTCCCGAAACATTTATTTATAACTACTCTTTTTTTCTTTTAAAATTATTTTTAAGTATATTTTATTGATTATGTTGTTCCAGTGGTCCCAATTTTTTCCCTTTGCTCCCCTCTGCCCAGTACCCCTTTCCCTCCAGCAATCCCACCCCCTTAGTTCATGTCCATGTGTCATACATATAAGTTCATTGTCTTCACCCTTTTCCATATCGTTCTTAACTTCCCCCTGTCTATTTTGTACCAAACAAGTATTCTTCTTAATCCTTCCACCATTTCCCCATTTATCCCCCTCCCCACTCCCAGCTAATAACCCTCCAAATAATCCCCATATCTTTGATTCTGTTCCTATCCTGGTTTGCTTAGTTGGATTTTGTTTTTACTTTTTAGATTCAGCTGTTAACAGTTGTGAGTTTGTGTCATTTTAACGTTCATAATTTTGACCCTTTTCTTAAGTAAGTCCCTTTGATATTTCATATAATAAGAGCATGGTGGTGATGAGCTCCTTTAGTTTTCACTTGTCTGGGAAGCACTTTATCTGCCCTTTCATTCTAAATGACAGCTTTGCTGGATAATCTTGGTTGTAGGTCCTTGCTTTTCATCACTTTGGATACTTCTTGCCAGTCCATTATTGCTCGCAAAGTTTCTTTGGAGGAAACACCTGATAGTGCATAGGGACCCCTTTGTAGGTAACTATGTCCTTTTCTCTTGCTGCTTTTAAGATTCTCTCTTTATCTTTAACCTTTGACATTTTAATTATGATGCGTCTTGGTGTGGTCCTCTTTGGGCCTAGCTTGCTTGGGACTCTGTATGCTTCCTGGACTTGTATGTCCATTTCCTTCACCAAATGAGGAAAGTTTTCCTTCATTATTTTTTTCACATAAGTTTCCAATTTCTTGCTCTTCCTCTTCTGCTGCTGGCCCTCCTATGATTTGGATGTTCGCACGTTTGAAGTTGTCCCAGAGGTTCCTAAGCCCCTCCTCACTTTCAAAAATTGTTTCTTCATTCTGTACTGGTTGACTATTTATTTCTTCCTTATGTTCCAGATTGTTGCTTTGAACCCTGGTTTCCTTCCCTTCACCATTGATTTCATGCATATTTTAATTCATTTCACTTAGCCTAGTCCTCACTTCTTTCCTTCTGCATTTGCAATAGTCAAGCGTATTTGTCAAGTCTGTGAGCACCTTTTCTTTTTTAGAACTTTATTTATTTTTTATAATATTAATTAATTAATTAATTTTTCACAAGGGTGACTTTATTTATTTTATTTCTCTGTTTTAGAGAGAGGGGAAAGGAGAAAGAGAGGGAGAGAAACATCAATGTGCGGTTGCCTCTCACGCAGCCCCAGCTGGGGATCTGGCATGCAGCCTAGTCATGTGCCCTGAATGGGAATCAAACCAGCGACACTTGGTCCGCAGGCCAATGCTCAATGTGAGCACCTTTATCACCAGTGTTTTCATCTCTGCGTCTGTTAGGTTGGCGATCTCCTCATCACTTAGTTCTCCCGCTAGAACCTTGATCTGCTCCCTCTTTTGGGCGATACCTCTGTGTTCTCAATTCACATCTTCCTGTGTTTGCTTCTGTGTTTTAGGTGGAGCTGTTGCACCTGTCACATTGTAAGAAGTGGAGCTTTAGGTATTTGTCAGCGACAGGCGACTTGTTTCACCGCATTGTGGTGTACGTGGGGGAGGTGTCTGCGTGGTAACAATGCCACTTGCTCAGCACTTGCCCCTTTTCCAGGCACTTGCCCTACTTCCTGTATGGGACTGGCACCCTTCTAGCTGTTGCTCTGGTTGTGGTTCCCAGAGTGGGTAGGTTTGTGGATATTCTAGGACCATGGAGGCCTTCTAAAGAAATGGAGTCTGCTGAGAGACCAGCAGTTTCTTCTGCCACCCCACCCCCCACTGCTTCGCACAGTCAGAAGCGATGAGGCTTTGTTTTCCCTGGAACCAGAACTGTGAGCTGTGCAGCCTTGTCTGGGGCTCGGACCATTCCCCAGATGTCCCTCCCTACTTTTTTCTTAATGTGTGACTGTGCTTTCTGTCGGCCAGTCACAGCTGCTGTCACTGCTGCCAACACACCACATTCTCTCCACCCCAGCTCTGCCCCTCCTGCCTGTCTGAATGAGTATTTCTTCTTTATATCTTTGTTTGTTGGACTTCCATGCAGCTCGGATTTCTGGAACTTCTGGTTGTCTACAGTTTTGAGGTAGTTGTATTGCTTCTCAGTTGTGGAGGGAGACGCAGCGTGTCTGTCTACCTACACCTCCATCTTGGCTGGAAGTCCCGAAACATTTATTTATAACTACTCTTTTTTTCTTTTAAAATTATTTTTAAGTATATTTTATTGATTATGTTGTTCCAGTGGTCCCAATTTTTTCCCTTTGCTCCCCTCTGCCCAGTACCCCTTTCCCTCCAGCAATCCCACCCCCTTAGTTCATGTCCATGTGTCATACATATAAGTTCATTGTCTTCACCCTTTTCCATATCGTTCTTAACTTCCCCCTGTCTATTTTGTACCAAACAAGTATTCTTCTTAATCCTTCCACCATTTCCCCATTTATCCCCCTCCCCACTCCCAGCTAATAACCCTCCAAATAATCCCCATATCTTTGATTCTGTTCCTATTCTGGTTTGCTTAGTTGGATTTTGTTTTTACTTTTTAGATTCAGCTGTTAACAGTTGTGAGTTTGTGTCATTTTAACGTTCATAATTTTGACCCTTTTCTTAAGTAAGTCCCTTTGATATTTCATATAATAAGAGCATGGTGGTGATGAGCTCCTTTAGTTTTCACTTGTCTGGGAAGCACTTTATCTGCCCTTTCATTCTAAATGACAGCTTTGCTGGATAATCTTGGTTGTAGGTCCTTGCTTTTCATCACTTTGGATACTTCTTGCCAGTCCATTATTGCTCGCAAAGTTTCTTTGGAGAAAACACCTGATAGTGTATAGGGACCCCTTTGTAGGTAACTATGTCCTTTTCTCTTGCTGCTTTTAAGATTCTCTCTTTATCTTTAACCTTTGACATTTTAATTATGATGCGTCTTGGTGTGGTCCTCTTTGGGCCTAGCTTGCTTGGGACTCTGTATGCTTCCTGGACTTGTATGTCCATTTCCTTCACCAAATGAGGAAAGTTTTCCTTCATTATTTTTTTCACATAAGTTTCCAATTTCTTGCTCTTCCTCTTCTGCTGCTGGCCCTCCTATGATTTGGATGTTGGCACGTTTGAAGTTGTCCCAGAGGTTCCTAAGCCCCTCCTCACTTTCAAAAATTGTTTCTTCATTCTGTACTGGTTGACTATTTATTTCTTCCTTATGTTCCAGATTGTTGCTTTGAACCCTGGTTTCCTTCCCTTCACCATTGATTTCATGCATATTTTAATTCATTTCACTTAGCCTAGTCCTCACTTCTTTCCTTCTGCATTTGCAATAGTCAAGCGTATTTGTCAAGTCTGTGAGCACCTTTTCTTTTTTAGAACTTTATTTATTTTTTATAATATTAATTAATTAATTAATTTTTCACAAGGGTGACTTTATTTATTTTATTTCTCTGTTTTAGAGAGAGGGGAAAGGAGAAAGAGAGGGAGAGAAACATCAATGTGCGGTTGCCTCTCACGCAGCCCCAGCTGGGGATCTGGCATGCAGCCTAGTCATGTGCCCTGAATGGGAATCAAACCAGCGACACTTGGTCCGCAGGCCAATGCTCAATGTGAGCACCTTTATCACCAGTGTTTTCATCTCTGCGTCTGTTAGGTTGGCGATCTCCTCATCACTTAGTTCTCCCGCTAGAACCTTGATCTGCTCCCTCTTTTGGGCGATACCTCTGTGTTCTCAATTCACATCTTCCTGTGTTTGCTTCTGTGTTTTAGGTGGAGCTGTTGCACCTGTCACATTGTAAGAAGTGGAGCTTTAGGTATTTGTCAGCGACAGGCGACTTGTTTCACCGCATTGTGGTGTACGTGGGGGAGGTGTCTGCGTGGTAACAATGCCACTTGCTCAGCACTTGCCCCTTTTCCAGGCACTTGCCCTACTTCCTGTATGGGACTGGCACCCTTCTAGCTGTTGCTCTGGTTGTGGTTCCCAGAGTGGGTAGGTTTGTGGATATTCTAGGACCATGGAGGCCTTCTAAAGAAATGGAGTCTGCTGAGAGACCAGCAGTTTCTTCTGCCACCCCACCCCCCACTGCTTCGCACAGTCAGAAGCGATGAGGCTTTGTTTTCCCTGGAACCAGAACTGTGAGCTGTGCAGCCTTGTCTGGGGCTCGGACCGTTCCCCAGATGTCCCTCCCTACTTTTTTCTTAATGTGTGACTGTGCTTTCTGTCGGCCAGTCACAGCTGCTGTCACTGCTGCCAACACACCACATTCTCTCCACCCCAGCTCTGCCCCTCCTGCCTGTCTGAATGAGTATTTCTTCTTTATATCTTTGTTTGTTGGACTTCCATGCAGCTCGGATTTCTGGAACTTCTGGTTGTCTACAGTTTTGAGGTAGTTGTATTGCTTCTCAGTTGTGGAGGGAGACGCAGCGTGTCTGTCTACCTACACCTCCATCTTGGCTGGAAGTCCCGAAACATTTATTTATAACTACTCTTTTTTTCTTTTAAAATTATTTTTAAGTATATTTTATTGATTATGTTGTTCCAGTGGTCCCAATTTTTTCCCTTTGCTCCCCTCTGCCCAGTACCCCTTTCCCTCCAGCAATCCCACCCCCTTAGTTCATGTCCATGTGTCATACATATAAGTTCATTGTCTTCACCCTTTTCCATATCGTTCTTAACTTCCCCCTGTCTATTTTGTACCAAACAAGTATTCTTCTTAATCCTTCCACCATTTCCCCATTTATCCCCCTCCCCACTCCCAGCTAATAACCCTCCAAATAATCCCCATATCTTTGATTCTGTTCCTATTCTGGTTTGCTTAGTTGGATTTTGTTTTTACTTTTTAGATTCAGCTGTTAACAGTTGTGAGTTTGTGTCATTTTAACGTTCATAATTTTGACCCTTTTCTTAAGTAAGTCCCTTTGATATTTCATATAATAAGAGCATGGTGGTGATGAGCTCCTTTAGTTTTAACTTGTCTGGGAAGCACTTTATCTGCCCTTTCATTCTAAATGATAGCTTTGCTGGATAGAGTAATCTTGGTTGTAAGTCCTTGCTTTTCATCACCTTGAATACTTTTTGCCAGTCCCTTCTTGCCTGCAAAGTTCCTTTTGAGAAATCAGCCTATAGTCCTATAGGCACCCCCTTGTAGGAAACTCTTTGCTTTTCTCTTGCTGCTTTCAAGATTCTCTCTTTATCTTTAACCTTTGGCATTTAAATTATGATGTGTCTTGGTGTGGTCCTCTTTGGGACTAGTTTGTTTGGGACTCTGTATGCTTCCTGGACTTGTATGTCTGTTTCCTTTGCCAAATTTGGAGAGTTTTCCTTCATTATTTTCTCACATAAGTTTTAAAGTTTTTTCTCTTCCTCTTCTCCCTCCAGTACCCCTACGGTTTGGATGTTCACATGTTTAAAGTTGTCCCTGAGGTTCCTAAGCCTCTCCTCATTTTTTTTCTTAATTGTTTCCTCATTCTGTACTGGTTGACCGTTTTTCCCTTATGTTCCAAGTCATTGATTTGAACTTTGGTTTCCTTCCCTTCACCATTAGTTTTGTGTGGATTTTCCTTCACTTCATTTAGCATAGCCTTCACTTCTTCCCTTTTGCACTTGCTTGCCATACTTAAGTATATCTGTCAAACTAGTGAGTATCTTTATCACCACTGTTCTAAACTCTGATTCCATTAGGTTGGCTACCTCCCTCCTCGTTTGTTAGGTTGGCTATCTCCTCGTCACTTAGTTCTCCCACTAGAACCTTGATCCATTCCCTCTTCTGGGCCATACTTCTCTGTCTCCTCATCTTGGCAGGCTCCTGAGTTTGTTTGCCTCTGTGTCTTAGGTAGTGCTGTCACTGCTGTTATGTTATAAGGGGCGGAGCCTTAGGTATTTGTCAGTACAGGGCTACCCGTTTCACCACGTTGTGGTGCTGTTTGTGGGGGAGGGGTCTGAGAGGGAACAATGCCACTTGCTCAGCACTCGCCCCTTTTCCAGGCACTTCTCCCACTTTGTATGGGACCGGCGCCTCTCTAGCTGTTGCCCTGGCCATTGTTCCCAGAGTAGGTGGGTCTGTGGACGTTCTAGGATTGTGGGGACCCTTTCAACAAGTGTACTCTGCTGAGACAGTGGCAGTTTCTTCCTCTGCCTCAATCCTCACTGATTTGCAGAGTCAGAAGCAGTGAGGCTTTATTTTCCCCAGTGCTGGGACTGTGAGCTGTGTGGTCTGGTCTGGTGCTGGGAACGCTCCCCAGGTGCCCCTCCTGACTTTAAAAAATGTGTGACTGTGCTTTCTGCTGGCCTGCTGCTGCCGCCACCGCCGCCGCCGCCGCTGCCACGACACCGCATCCTCTCCACCCTGGCTCTGCCCCTCCTGTCTGGATGAGTATTTCTTCTTTATATCTTTGTTGGACTTCTATGCAGCTTGATTTTCTGAAACTTCTCATTGTGTTTAGTTTTGAGGTAATTGTATTCCTTCTTAGTGGTGGAGGGAGAGGCAGCGTGTTGGTCTAGGTCTCCACCTTGGCCAGAAGTCCCTATTTATAACTACTTTTAACCATCACTTGAGCTATTACTTAAAGATTGTTTTTAGCTAATCAATCACACATATTTAGTATCGCCCCTGGCTCAGTTAGATTTATAGGGCTACAGTATCGATTGCCCCTGTACTAATGTTTGTTATGGAAGAGAAGGCATGCCTTTTTTATACTATATCCATTTCCATATAGCAAGGACTTTGTGTAATTCAGTAGAGAAAACAATGCTCATAGCTCAACTTTTAAATCTAAACCAAGCATTCTGAGCCCACAATGAAATATACTAGTTATACTACCGATTACAAGCCAAAATTTATCTCATACATTAAGTATTAAAATAAATAAATTCAATAGAACATTTCATAATTCAAAATTGTCCATCATATTAAAAAGTGTTACTAATTTGCATTTTTATAAACCACTGTGAAGTGAAGAGCCCCACATTAAGAGTTATTTTATTTTCTTTGTTATTGGTGAACTCAATATATTGATAAAAGCTGGTTCATAGGAGGCCACTATCATAAGTCCAATCGTTACATAGGAAGAAATCTTATGAAGAAACGAACTATTATATCATCACCTCCCAAACCACAATCCTGACTAAGTGACTCAAAATTACAAGTTCATGGTGTAAAAAAAATATATATATAATAATAATGAGGAGAATAAAAGTTAATAACTTAACATACATTCAACATTATATGCCTAAACATTTCATTATCATTATTACATATCACTTTCAGAATAATACTATTAAAACTACAATCATTGTTCTCTGTTTTTACAAATAAACTACAATAAATCTGTTAAATAAACAGACTTAAACCGAGGGTTATAAATTTAGAAACCTTAATATCTTTCTTTTCAGTGCTAAAAGGTTTCTGATTCACGTGAATTCAAATGTGGGAGCATTTCTGAATCCATTGAGATATTGCTTCCTGGCCATCAATTTGGCTCAAATAAACTCTCCAAAAATTCTCTGTATTTTCAAATGTTTCTTACATCGATAACAACTTGACAGAGTCAGCAGGATTCCGAAGAATCTTACCCCGGACCACGTTGCAGACCCAGACTCATGCTATGTATCAGCAGAGGCCCATTGTGCCTCACTGGCTCTTCGTTTTGCAAATGGTGAACTTGGGTGAGTTTCAACTGGAATTCCAGACCTCCCTGTTTTAAGGTATGAGACCCTGACTTTATCTGAGTTGTCTTTTTAAATCTTCAAAGTGGAACTAAGATTAAAGGTTGACAGAACCCAGGTTAAGGCAGGGCTGGAGGGGAAAAATGAGTGGGTGGTTTTTTAATTTTGCTTTTCAATTCGTATTGCTTTCTGTGAATGTGAAGTACAGACTGTACAGATCTCAAAATCAAACTAAAATTAACATGGTAAACTGTGCCTCCAAAGCCAGAGAAACTCCCACCCCCCAGCCCTCATTAATACTCCTGGTAGAAAGCCTTGACTTGTACGTGCATTAAAGAAAGGGGAGGGTTTAACCAGAAGTGTTACCAACTTAAAATGGCCAAACTACAGTTTTCTTTTGGAGCCTAATTTTTTTTTGCATGCAAAATTAGAAAATACTGGCTCTAAAACTAAACTGAATGAATGAGAAGCTTATTGATTTAGAAATTAAAAGCCTCTAGGAGGAGCACAGATAACCTTTTCAAAGGTTAACAAGAAAATTTAGAGACTATCTCTGAGCTAAAGAAGACTTCTGAAGCTAATAAATGCCATCCCCTCACCTCGCGCCCACAACTCCAAAACCAAAGTTTGCCTTTGAAATGCAAATGCCTGGTGTCCAATAACTCTTATCTGGACTATCTTAATGTGCAAATTTCTGGAAGGTAAATCTTATGAAAAGTGTTGAAAAAAAAAAAAACCCTGAGCCACACCTGATCACCTTGATTTAATTTACTTCACCTATTCCTCTCTAAATTAGTGAATTTTGGTGAAAGTTATTGGCTATCTAGATATTTTGAAATGCTAAAACGTTGATTGCTAGACAAGTCTTGGGTTTGCCTGCTTTGGCTTTTGTTGCAGAGGCTGTAGAATGGATTTGGAGCTGTTAATGAGTGCCTTGCTGATAAATGTCTTTGTTAGAGGTGTGATTCTTGAAAGCGAGTGTATTTGCCAATAGAAGAAACTATGTTTCTACAGGTTGTGAAATGTGTTCATAAGAGTCAAACTAGACTTCCCTCTGGTGCCAGCAGCCCTGGGCGCGTGCCCAGGTGAGGTGAGGTGACTTCAGCGGGGAAACAGAGGCAGAGGTGGACCGCCACCGGCCCCGGACACTGAAGGGGTGAGGGATGACGGGCCCGAAGGCCAAAAAGCACGTGGTGCTGCCCACTCGCCCAGCGGCCCCCACGGTGGAGCAGACCCTGGAGGATGTACACGGGGCGCCCGCTGAGGACCTGGTCTTTCACTGTCCTGGCCCTGGAAGACTCGTCAGACCCCCTAGGAGGGCTGAGAACCCTGAGGCCCAGTAGGAGCAGCTCTACCAGCACGGGCTGATCAAGTGTTTACTGCATGCTGAGATCTCATTTACTCACAGGTGGGCTATATGCAGATGATCCCTTCACTTGGTCTGGATTTCAGATTGCCTTTCCAAGAACCATCTGATGGTAGTGATAATATATAGAAAAAGATCTCTGTCATTGGTCTCACATCTCAGGGATGTTCCCGCCCCCTTCCCCCAAAGGAATACACATAGCAGGGGAAACTCAGGAATTATATTGGGAAGGAATTCAATCGTTTATATGAATGTATCACAAAAAGAACGAGCAGCTCATGTGACGTTTCTGTAAAATACGTCTCAGAGTTTGAAAGCAATTGTTGCTTAGTACCTGTTACCAGGGCTCTTTCAGGTAGTGACAGAGTGTGTGTCTTATAAGAAAATACAAACTATATACGGTCAAAAGCAACTTTATTAAATGACCTGGAGAGTCACACATCTGAGCAAGCAGAGGCAAGTACAGGTGTCAGTGATATTTTAACAAATTAATTTGTGAACAAAAAATGATGAGGACCGTGCCACCCACAACTGCCAGAGAAAGATCTAAAACAAACTTAGCACATTCTCGAATTTCCAGAATGTCTTTATGTGTGGTAAAGGATGGAGGGATCACACGTTTCGTGCAGTCGGGGTTTCTTACTAATGCTACGAGTGAGAGGTCTCTTGGCTAAGGTGTGGGTGCAGGGGGAGAGTTATTTCGCCTTGCTCACGATTGCCGATCTCTTTTTTATTTCCCTTAAGATATTTTTATCAAATAGTTCTTTTTCCCGGTAATGCACAGGTGGCCCTTGCAGGTACTTTACTTCTGCCTCCTTGTAATCTAGCCCATCAAGGGCAGCAATTGAACAAATTATGGCTTCTGGCAGAAGGACTTCCAGAACAAAACTTACTTTGTCATCCCTTGTCAGAGACAGCGCCTTCTTGTCTATTTGCTTGTAGAGCTCTTGTAAATGCCCTACCACGTCATCCAACTGGTCTTCATCCTCCAGGTATGTCTCAACGCAGATCACATATCTGGCTGATTTCATAAATGACACCAGCCACCTGGACTGTTTCCTGCCTTTGAGGATGTCCAGAAGATGGGAGTCAGCTCCCTTTCTCCTCACGATGAAGTCCACGAGCTTCTGGTTTTCTCGGTCCCAAGCAGCCCTCATCTGGTCAGGGAGCGTTTTCTTGCAGGGCCCCTTCCCGCCTGGGGAGCTCTCCTCCTCGGAATCTTCCAGGTCGGCGTAATTCACCTTCGGGAAATCAACCCCAAGATGCGCCTCTTGGATGACTTTCCTAATTGGGTAGCTGATGTCGGCGGCATAGTAGTCCAGGAAAGAACCCACAAAAGACCCGTGACTGAGCTGTTCTCCGTAGTGGGAAATGAGGGAGAAGCACCAGTTCACACCATGCTCGTACACTTTCTTGGCTCTCTCCATTAGTTTCTCCTTCTCCTTACAATGCAGATGCTTTAACCTGCGAAGAGGCACTCGAATGCCGCTCCATGCTGCGCACATGTTTGCATCAATCAGAAGCACCCTTGCAGTCTTCTCTGGGTGGCTGACAGTCTTCACCACTGCTGGCCAAAACGGGTGGTTTTGAAATTTAAACCAGACCACCATTCCTCTTTCAATGGGGCCCAGCTCCTGTGGGACAGCCTTGCTTATCAGTTGTGGCACATCCTTGGCGCCATGCTTCCCCATAGCGGTGGTGGGGTTCAGAGCCTTTGAGTCAACAAAAGGTTGAGGTTCCTGCCGTGTTCTCTGAAACTCTGGTGCCCACCGCTTCCTTGGTTTGCATGCCAAACGGCGTGAACACCGCAGCTCTGGGTTAGGGGCACTGGAGGGTGCTGCCACACCTTCAGAGCCTGGCTTCCAGGCACCCTGTGCAGGGTCCTTGATGTTCACGGAACAGTCAGAGGAGACAGTTGGGGTCTTTGGGCAGGTGCTACGTGATGCCTTTCTTTTCGGAGCCTTGGGCACAGTGACTATGGAACTGTGTGGCAGAGATGGAAGGATGGCTCCCCTTTCAGCCCCTGCACTGTTCTTCCTGACGATCGGTTGTCCCACATCCTCAGCAGCATCCTTCTTCATAGCGGTGGTGGGGTTCACAGCCTTTGAGTCAACAAATGGTTGAGGTTCCTGCCGTGTTCTCTGAAACTCTGGTGCCCACCGCTTCCTTTGTTTGCATGCCAAACGGCGTGAATACCGCAGCCCTGGGTTAGAGGCACTGGAGGGTGCTACCACACCTTTGGAGTCTGGCTTCCAGGCACCCTCTCCAGGGTCCTCGATGTTCCCGGAGCAGTCAGAGGAGACAGCCGAGGTGTTTGGGCAGCTTCTGCATGGTGCCTTTCTTTTCAGAGCCTTGGGCACAGTGACGATGAAACTGGGTGGCCGACATGGAAGCACGCCTCCCCTTTTAGCACCTGCACCGTTCTTCCTGACCATCAGTTGTCCCATATCCTCGGCAACATCCTTCTTCATGGCGGTGGTGGGGCTCACAGCATTTGAGTCAACAAAAAGTTGAGGTTCCTGCCGTGTTCTTTGAAACTCTGGTGCCCACCGCTTCCTTTGTTTGCATGCCAAACGGCGTGAATACCGCAGCCCTGGTTTAGAGGCACTGGAGGGTGCTGCCACACCTTTGGAGCCTGGCTTCCAGGCACCCTCTCCAGGGTCCTCGATGTTCCCGGAGCAGTCAGAGGAGACAGCCGAGGTGTTTGGGCAGCTTCTGCATGGTGCCTTTCTTTTCAGAGCCTTGGGCACAGTTACGATGAAACTGGGTGGCCGACATGGAAGCACGCCTCCCCTTTTAGCACCTGCACCGTTCTTCCTGACTATCAGTTGTCCCATATCCTCGGCAACATCCTTCTTCATGGCGGTGGTGGGGCTCACAGCATTTGAGTCAACAAAAAGTTGAGGTTCCTGCCGTGTTCTTTGAAACTCTGGTGCCCACCGCTTCCTTTGTTTGCATGCCAAACGGCGTGAATACCGCAGCCCTGGGTTAGAGGCACTGGAGGGTGCTGCCACACCTTTGGAGCCTGGCTTCCAGGCACCCTCTCCAGGGTCCTCGATGTTCCCGGAGCAGTCAGAGGAGACAGCCGAGGTGTTTGGGCAGCTTCTGCATGGTGCCTTTCTTTTCAGAGCCTTGGGCAAAGTGACGATGAAACTGGGTGGCTGAGATGGAAGCATGCCTCCCCTTTTAGCACCTGCACTGTTCTTCCTGACGCTCGGTTGTCCCACATCCTCGGCAACATCTTTCTTCACGGCGGCGGTGGGGTTCACAGCCTTTGAGTCAACAAAAGGTTGAGGTTCCTGCCGTGTTCTCTGAAACTCTGGTGCCCACCGCTTCCTTTGTTTGCATGCCAAACGGCGTGAATACCGCAGCCCTGGGTTAGAGGCACTGGAGGGTGCTGCCACACCTTTGGAGCCTGGCTTCCAGGCACCCTCTCCAGGGTCCTCGATGTTCCCGGAGCAGTCAGAGGAGACAGCCGAGGTCTTTGGGCAGCTTCTGCATGGTGCCTTTCTTTTCAGAGCCTTGGGCACAGTGACGATGAAACTGGGAGGCCGTGATGGAAGCACACCTCCCCTTTTAGCACCTGCACCGTTCTTCCTTACTATCGGTTGTCCCACATCCTCGACAACATCCTTCATGGCGGTGGTGGGGCTCACAGCCTTTGAGTCAACAAAAAGTTGAGGTTCCTGCCGTGTCCTCTTAAACTCTGGGGCCCTCTGCTTCTTTGGTTTGCATGCCAAATGGCGTGAACACTGCAGCTCTGGGTTAGGGGCACTGGAGGGTGCTGCCACACCTTCAGAGCCTGGCTTCCAGGCACCCTGTGCAGGGTCCTTGATGTTCACGGAACAGTCAGAGGAGACAGTTGGGGTCTTTGGGCAGGTGCTACGTGGTGCCTTTCTTTTCGGAGCCTTGGGCACAGTGACTATGGAACTGTGTGGCAGAGATGGAAGGATGGCTCCCCTTTTAGCCCCTGCACTGTTCTTCCTGACGATCGGTTGTCCCACATCCTCAGCAGCATCCTTCTTCATAGCGGTGGTGGGGTTCACAGCCTTTGAGTCAACAAAAAGTTGAGGTTCTTGCCGTGTTCTCTGAAACTCTGGTGCCCACCGCTTCCTTTGTTTGCATGCCAAACGGCGTGAATACCGCAGCCCTGAGTTAGAGGCACTGGAGGGTGCTACCACACCTTTGGAGCCTGGCTTCCAGGCACCCTCTCCAGGGTCCTCGATGTTCCCGGAGCAGTCAGAGGAGACAGCCGAGGTGTTTGGGCAGCTTCTGCATGGTGCCTTTCTTTTCAGAGCCTTGGGCACAGTGACGATGAAACTGGGTGGCCGACATGGAAGCACGCCACCCCTTTTAGCACCTTCACCGTTCTTCCTGACTGTGCAATTCCGGGACCTAGCTTTTGAGGTGTTTGTCTTTTCCTTGCCCCCTTTCTCATGGTTGTCTTCTGAAAGCAATGGGGAGTTTGAGCACATGCTGAAACTCTCTGAGGACTTTGTTTGCTTTTTTCTTGGAACAGGAGCGACACATGTGTGTACCTGTGATTTGTCACCATCAGGGGTGTCTTCATCCCCTGAATGTACCAACAGTGATCTGGGGGTTTTCCTTTGGCTAAGACATCTCAGTGAATGCCCTTTGGGCTTCCGAGATTTTTTATGAGACTGTATCCGTGGCCCCTTTGGAGACATTGTAATGGTCTCTGGATCATCTGATGCTCTGGACGGACCCAACTTTGCTCTCTTTTTCAGAATCTTCTGTGCCAATGTAAAAGCTCTCCTGTAGGCTGCTCGCTCTCCTGGTGGGACGCTGGCCTTTGGCTGGGCCACTATCGAAGAGAAGATGGATTCAACTTGAGACTCATTTAGGATCTTTACTTCCCTGCGTTTCACTTGAATATTTTTACCTACTGAGAGTATTTCAACTTGTAGATAACATGGCTTTTTCTTCTTATTTTTTGGTGAGCGTCCGGATCTGGACAAAACCCTTGCTGGCCAGAACTGGCCTTTCCAACTGCACAAGACATATTTGGAGTCCATTATGACTGGTCTTGGGTATTGAAAGGTAATTAACAGAAGTCTAGGGGTGCAGCTGTTCCACAGCTACAGCAGGTTTGTCCTCAGGCAATGTGTTTCACCACATGTTTTTGCCTAGGACTTGAGAGGGATTATTGCTTGTGTGACCTGTTCTTCTCCACCTGAATCTCCCAGAAATGCTGGAACTTGTGTTTTGATAGACTGAACTGAAGAATACTGGAATATGGAAAAGGAAAAGAAGAAGAGTGTCAGAAAGAACTGTTTTGGTGTGTAACAGACAGAGTTGGGCGAGGCCGAGTACAAGGCAACTATTTGGGAAAAAATATGAAAGATACCAGAAGAATTCCACAGCCCTCTGAACCCACTTTGTGTCCTGTTGTCACTACTGCATAATAAAGATCACTTGTGTGTGGAGGTTGGCGTCATGTCCAGGATCTCATTTGTGCCATTGGACATCCAGTGCCTTTTGTGCTCCTCGGGGCTCATCCTAGGGGAATGCTTCAGGGTCTCTTTTCTGGTGTGCGAGCATGGCCCTGTGCACCCAAGGAAGTCAGAGATGACCTCCGATCTACAGACATGGGAATCAGCATGATAGCATGTCCAAGAGTGGGATCATAGAAGCCAGGGGTTCATGAAGTTCTTGTGGGTGTTAGAGGTATTCCCGTTCATAAGGATCGCTGCAGGCACAGGCCACTGGCTGGGACACACACCTCTTTGCTTCTCCATGGTGGTTTAAATGGATCCCCACCCCCACCCTCAAGCACCAAATCAGTGTGAAGTAGTGACTGTGCAGTGAGGAGCAAAAATAAAACACATGCCAAATGTCAACATGAAACAAATGATTGCAGATGAGATGTGTAGTACAATGGGAAAGTCTTACCGAATGCCAGGTGGACTGTGGTAGGCGAGGTTCTGTGAGCAGGATCTGTTGAACTCCAACTGCTTGTGGGACAGGCCCTTTACCCTTCTCTGGGCTTCTGAAGTGCACTGTTCTTCCAGGGATAAAATGGTACCAAATGCACCTCTATATTAATCTAGGAAATCCAAGCGAGTTAGTTAAATGGGGAATGAGAGAAGAGGGTGTACTTCCAGCCAAGATGGCAGCACAGGTACACATGCTTCCCCTCCCTCCACAACCATAAGAAGGAATACAGCTACCTCAGAACTAAAAACACCCAGAACTACCAGAACATTGCACGGCATGGAAGTCCAACGAACAGATACACAGAAGTAATACTCATCCACACAGGTAGGAGGGGCAGAACTGGGGTGGAGAGCAGGTGGTGTGGTGGCGGTGGCAGAGGCAGCGATGGCAGTGGCAGCAAGGCAGTGGCTGTGGACGGCCAGCAGAAAGTGCAGTCACACATTATGAAAGTCTAGAGGACAACTGGGGAATATATCCCAGCTCCAGACCAGACCACACAGCTTACGGTTCCAGGGCTCGGGAAAATAAAGCCTCGTTGCTTCTGACCGTGAGAACCAGTGGGGATTGGGGTGGAGGAAGAAGCCGCCAGTCTCTCAGCAGTCCTAGAACATCCACAAATCCACCCACCCTGGGAACGACGGCCAGGGAAACAGTTAGAGGTGTGCCAGTCCCATACAGGAAGTGGGAGAAGCTCCTGGAAAAGGGATGAGTGCTGAGCAAGCAGCATTGTTCCCTCTCAGACGCCTCCCCCATATACAGTGCCACAATGTGGTGAAACAGGTTGCCCTGTACTGAGAAACACCTAAGGCTCTGCCCCTTACCATGTAACAGGTACAACAGCTCTACCTAAGACACAGAGGCAAACACAGGAGCAGGTCAAGTTGGGGAGACAGAAATATGGCCCAAAAGAGGGAAGGGATCAAGGTTTCAGTGGGAAAACTAAGAGATGAGGAGATAGCCAACCTAAGAGATGCAGAGTTAGAAACTGGTAATAACGATGCTCACAGACTGGAAAGACATGCTTGAGTATGACAAACTCTTAAGGGAAGAAGTGAAGACTATACAAAGTGAAATGCAGGAAAATCCACACAAAACCAATGGTGGAGGGAAGGAAACCAGGGTTCAAATCAATGGTTTGGAACATAAGGCTGAAATTAACAGTCAACCAGTGCAAAATGAAGAAAAAGAATAGAAGAAAACGAGGAGAGGCTTAGGAACCTCTGGGACAACTTTGAACGTGTCAACATCTGAATCATAGGGGTGCCAGAAGAAGTAGAAGAAGAAGAAGAAGAAGAAGAAGAAGAAGAAGAACAGCCAGAAATTGAAAATGTAGTGAAAAAATGGTGAAGAAAAACTTTCTTAATATGACAAAGGAAACAGACATACAAGTCCAGGAAGCACAGAGAGTCCCAAACAAGCTGGATCCAAAGAGTTCCACACCAAGACACGTAGTAGTTTAAATGCCAAAGGTGAAAGACAGAGAGACTCTTAAAAGCAGCAAGAGAAGAGATGAGTCTTCTACAAATGAGTTCCTATAAAACTGTCAGCCGATTTTCCAAAAGAAACTTTTCAGGCAGGAAGGAACTGGCAAGAAGTATTCAAAGTGATGCAGAGCAAGGACCTACAACCAAGATTACTCTATCCAGCAAAGCTATCATTTAGAACGGAAGGGGAGATACAGTGCTTCCCAGACAAGGTAAAGCTAAAGGAGTTCATCATCATCAAGCCATTATTATATGAAATGTTAAAGGGACTTATTTAAGAACAAGGAAATCCAGACTATGAATATTCAAATGACAACAAACTCATACCTATCAACACAGAATCTAAAAGCTAAGAACAAAAGCAAGCTAAGCAAATAACCAGAATAGGAGCATAATCGTCGGTCTGGGGATTAGTTGGAGGGTTATGAGCTGGGAGGGGGAAGAAGGAGAATGGTGGAAAAGGTGCAGGGATTAAGAAGCATAACTGATTGGTACAAAATAGACAGGGGGAAGTTAAGTATAATATAGGAAAGGGTGAAGCCAAAGAACTTACATGCACGACCCATGGACATGAAGTAGGGGGGGTGGGATAGCTGGAGGGAAAGGGGGTACTGGGTGGAGGGGAGCAAGGGGAAAAATAATTGGCACAACTATGACAGTATAATTAAAAATATATATTTAAAAGAATAAATGGGGATAGAGTCATCATTTTCCCTTCCCCAACCTTGGAACGCATGCCATTCTTAAACAGAAATGTTAGTTAAATCTTATTTATAATGTAGATGCCATGCTTCTCTTCTTCCTTTTTTGCATTTCAATCTATTTCCAACTGAAGCTACTCCATTGATGCCAGTCCCTCCTACTCCACAGGAGTGGGCACTACTGCTTTCATGACAGTCCTCCTTTTCCTTGGACTCATAGTCTTTCAGAGTAGCAGCATGTGTGTGCGTGGTGTGTGTGTGACACAAACATTGGGTCTGTAATGCTAGTGTGTGTTGTTTTGTCCATCTAAAGACACATCACATGGGCTTGTGGAGAATGTAAAACGTGCAGAGCAATGTATGCAGGAGATGACACATTGTAGATGCTCGCTCTCAGTATGATGGCGAATGGGCTTCCCACACATCTCCCGTGCACTCGTATGCACATACCTGCACCTATGACCTACCATTGCATTTCCTCACTCAAGAGCATCTTGATCACCGTTTCATGTGAGTGCCTACTTTCACACCATTCTTGTGAATCTCTTGACAATGTGGACCTTCCGAAATTTAAGAACTTGAAGTAAATTTCAGACATTTAGTTGTATGGGATGCACATGCAATCCTTTTCTTAATCCTCCTCTTCCCACCCAGAAGTACCATGTTCATAGGTTCTACTTTTCTGTATTCACCGTACAGATAGGCATTATAATTCACTTATAGATTTTAGCTCATCCGTTATCAGTCTCCAATGATGCTCTTTAGAAGATGGAATATGATTTCGGTAGTAAATGCCTGCATGTGCAGCTTTGTTCACACACACTCATAGATATATGAACTATACCGTGACTTAATGTGTATAATTTGGACATAACATGGTCATGCAGGTTTCAGGTTCTCTGCCTTAGAGAACTTAGTGTACCTGCTCTGAGCACAGAAAGAAAGGAGGAAGGAAAAACAGGTAACTCAGTCCTTGCAGCCTCTCTGCAACAAGACTTGCCAGCCTGTCACACAAAGCAGGAGTGCCTGGGTGACCTCAACTCCAACCAGAGAGCAGCCAGCATCCCAAGGCACATGTACATACACACACACACACACACACACACACAAGCAAGCGCGCGCGCGCAATCACCCAGAATCACATTAGAGACACAGATGCCTGATATTGATACACGTAATCCTTGCTCTCTGCCTCCACACACGCATGCACATGTTTCTGCTTCTAGTATAGATGTTATTTGCAGTTTCTTTTAGTTCCTTATTTCAAAAACGCACATGGAAAACCCAAAATGATGTTTCAAATTAGAGAGTGGGACAAATACTAAGCGTCAATAATCTAATCTAACACCTAGGAATGCTTACTGCAAATGTGTAATGCATGGACTCGAGACATTTTATTCTGTTTATACATATATTATATAACATAGAAAACCACTTTTGAAATTGTAGAAACATTTTGAATATTCTCTCATATTCACATGTGTGTACATCTTTTCAAGTGTCAAACCCTTTAGTGGACCACTTTCAGGAGACAACCAAAATATCAGCCACAGTTAACTTTCCAACTAGTAAAACAACACCTCCTTAAGTGAAACAATCACCAAATGGAAGGGTGTTGAATGAAAACAGTAAATTGTCCTGCCATCGTATGCTTTGATCCATGGTTCAAACATCTTCCATTAAGGGTTGGTACATAATGTTGCAGATAATTTTCCTCTCCTATTTTGTACTAAGATTGCAACTCAATTCTCTCTCTAAAGGTGTGTGTGGGTAGTGGATACATGATTGGTAGATAGATAGACAGATAGAATAGTATGTAAATCTCGATCCTCTTTTGCACACCAGTCACAATGTGTTAAAACCAGAACTCTGAACAACACAAACTAACATTTAAAGTAACCCCAGGGCAAAAGTGGAGGTGTAGGTGGACACATCATACCTCCTTGCACAAGCGTAAGGATTACATCTACCTCAAGACAAAGAACCACCTAGAACTGCAAGAGAATTGAACCGCATAGAAGCCCAACAAACAAATCTATAAAGAATTAATACTCATCCAGATGGTGGGAGGGGCGGAGACTAGGAGCTGGGGCGAGAGGATGAGGTGTAGCTGCAGCGGGGGCGGCAAAGCAGTGGCTGCAGCTGGCGAACCAGTGGTCATACATTATAGAAACTGAGAGGGACACCTAGGGAGCGACCCCACTCCCAGTTCAGACCGCAAAGCTCATGTCTCCAGCACCGGGAAAATAAAGCCTTTCTGTTTCTACTGTGAAAACCAGAGGGATTGGTGTGGCAGAAGAAACTGCTTGTCTCTCAGGAGAGTTCAGAGGGCCCCCACAGTGCTAGAATGTGTGCAAACCCACCCACTCTGGGAACCATCACCAGAGCCATGGCTACAAGGGTGCCGGTCACATATGGGAAGCAGGTGAAATGACTGGAAAAGTGGCAGGTGCTGGGCAAGCACCATTGTTCCCCCTCTGACTCCTCCCCCACATACAGCATCACAAGGCGTTGAAACAGGTCGCGCAGCACTGATGAAAACCTAAGGCTCCGCCCCTTAAAAGTAACAAGGTCAACAATTCTACCTAAAGCGCAGAGGCAAACGAAGGAGGCTGGCAAGTTGAGCAAACAGGAGTATGGCCCCAAAGAAAGAGTAGATCAAGGCTCCAGAGGGATAACTAAGCGAGGAAGACAGAGCCAACCTAATTGACACAGAGTTCAAAACACTACTAATAAGGATGCTCAGAGAAACAACTGAGTATGGCAAGTGCATAAGGGAAGAAGCGAAGGCTACACTATGTGGAATGAAGAAAAAGCCACATGAAACCAATAGTGAAGGGAAGGAAGCCAGGGTTAAAATCAATGTATTGAAACATAGGAAGAAATAACCAATCAACCAGTACAGAATGAAGAAACAAGAATATTAAAAAAAAAAAATGAGGAGAGGCTTAGGAACCTCTGGGTCAACTTTAAGCATATCAACATCTGAATCACAGAGGTGCCAGAAGGAGAAGAGGAAGAGCAAGAAATCGAAAGCTTATTTGAAAAAATGATGAAGGAAAACTTCCCTAATTTGGTGAAGGAACTAGATATACAAGTCCAGGAAGCACACAGAGTCACAAACAAGTTGGTCCCAAAGAGGACCACACCAAGATGCAAGATGTAGCAAGGCAGGGGAGACATCCCGAAAGTCCCCACAGCCCATGGTTGGAGGTTGGGGAAGTACTTTTAAGGGACTTTGCATGCCAATGGCAGGCTGGGAGCTAGATAATAGCTGTGCTGCTGCCTGGGTGAAAGGGCAGATGATAAGGCTTAAGATACTTTTCATAGCAATGATTTATGGTGGATAGGGTCAGCATTGAAAATTGGGGGAGCCGTCAGGAAGGGGGGCATGCTGTTTGAAAAGATGTAGAAGGGTCCCTCCATTGACCATGAGGTCTGGTGTGAAAGAAGGGGCCATGCGGTTTTGGGCTAAGAGCTGGAGTAAGAAGGAGCATGGAAGAGAAGTGTAAAGGAGTGCCCCATGACGTGGTGGAGCAGGTTGTAGGAGCCATGTGACAAGAAGCAGCTGTGCAGTGTGCAGTCAGGAATCAGCCATGTGACCTGAACTAGTAAGGATGCAGACATGCTGCTGCTTTGAACGTGCCCCCTCCAGCTCACTCCGAAGCCACCAAGGACGCTGCCTTACAGACCCAGACTCTATATGGACTCCTGAAACTTGGGCATCCCAAGAGCGTCAGGCTCAGGAGATCGAAGAGACTATACCACTGAATCCCCAAGGACTCCTATAAAAAATCTCATACCACAAAGGCGGGAAATCGAAGCCATCAATTTTAATGAACAAAAACAAACAAGAAGACTCCAACATGGGGAGACACAGAAACATCCTCCCAATGAAAGGAAAGGAGGGATCCCCAGAAAAGAGAGAGTGATGGAATAGACATAAGCCAACTATCAGATACGGAATTCAAAAGAATGGTTATAAAGAAGCTCCATGTACTTGACAATCTCAAAGAAAACTACAAAAACCTCCAGGGAAATTACAAGGAACTCCAAGGAAACTACAAAGAATCTCAGGGAAGCTACAAGGAACTTACAGAGAACTACAACAGCATAAAAAAGGACATAGAAACTATTAATAAGAACCAGGAATAAATGAAGAATACAATTTCTGAACTGAAGAACACAGTAGAATCCATCAAAAGCATGCTAAATGAAGCAGAGGATCAGATCGGTGAGTTAGAGTACAATGTAGAAAAAAATTCCCAGACAATACAACAAAATGAAAAAAGATTCAAAAAGAATAAAGAGGGTTGAAGCGAACTGCAAGACAACATGGGACTAAAGAGCATTAGAATCATAGGGATACAAAAAGGAGAAGAGGAGGAGCAAGGGATAGACAACCTGAGAAAAAATAATGACAGACAATTTTCCTAACCTGATGAGAGAAAAAGTCATGCAAGTTCAGGAAGCACAGAGGGTCCCAATGAAGATGAACCCAAAAAGGCCCACTCCAAGGCACAGCGTAATTAAAATGGCAACATTCAAAGACAAAGCGAGAATCCTAAGAGCAACAAGAGAAAAACACCAAGTAATATACAAGGGAGCTCCGATAAGGCTAGCAACCGATTTCTCAACAGAAACACTACAAGCCAGAAGGGAATGGCAAAAAATATTCCAAGCAATGAAAAACAAAGGCCTGCAACCGAGACTACTCTACCCAGCAAGGCTCTCCTTCGAAATGGAAGGTGAAATAAGGAGTTTCCCAGACAAAGGAAGACTAAAAGAATATGTCTCCACCAAACCAGCATTGCAAGACATGCTAAAGGGAATGCTTTAAGAGAAAGAAGAAAGAGAGGGAGAGGAACACAGGTACAAAGGGAAATGAATACATACATGTCAATAATAACCTTAAATGTAAATGGATTAAATGCTCCAACCAAAAGGCATAGGGTCTGAAAAGGATACGAAAACATGACCCACATATATGATGCCTACAAGAGACACACGTCAAAACGAAAGATTTACACAGACTGAAAGTGAAGGGATGGAAAAAGTATTCCAAGCAAACGGACAGGAAAGAAAAAGCTGGGGTAGCA
Organism: Furipterus horrens; assembly: GCF_987537825.1. NCBI lineage: Eukaryota > Metazoa > Chordata > Mammalia > Chiroptera > Furipteridae > Furipterus > Furipterus horrens. The sequence goes on from NW_028327220.1 coordinate 62,762, forward strand.
ACACTTACATCAGACAAAACGGATTTCACAGCAAGGGCCATAAAAAGAGACAAAGAAGGACATTTCATAATACTTAAAAGAACAATCCATCAAGAAGATGTAACCCTGGTAAACATATATGCACCCAACGTAGGAGCACCCAAATATATAAGGAAAATTCTAGAAGACTACCAGAAGGATATCAACAGCGACACACTCAATAGACAGATCTCCGAAGCAAAGAAACACCAAGGATATTGAGGCATTGAACAACACACAAAACCAAATGGACTTAACTGTTATATAGAACTTTTCACCCCAAACAAGCAAAATATACATTCTTTTCAACGGCACATGGGACATTTTCAAAGATAGACCACATAATAAATAGGACACAAAACAATCCTCAACAAATTCAAGAAAATTGAAATCATATCAAGCATCTTTTCGACCACAATGCTTTGAAACTAGAAAGCAACCTCAAGGGAAAAAAATCAAAGACTTCCAAACTCATGGAGAATGAATAACATGATATTAAGAAATGAATAGGTTAACAATGACAGCAAGGAAGAAATCAAGAAGTTTCTGGAAACTAACGATAATGAATACACCACAGCCCAAAACTTATGGGACACAGCAAAAGCAGTCCTGAGAGCGATGTTCATAGAAATACAGGCTCACATGAAAAGTATAGAAGAATCGCAAATAAAAAATCTAACCCTACATCTACAAGAACTAGAACAACAACAACAAACAAAGCCCGGGAGAGTAGACAGAAGGAAATCATCAAGATCAGAGCAGAATTAAATGACAGAGAGACTAAACAAACACTTCCAAAGATCAACAAAAGCAGGAGCTGGTTCTTTGAAAAAACAAACAAACAAAACCAAAATCGACAAGCCTTTGGCCAGGCTCATCAAGCAAAAAAGAGAGAGGACCCAAATAAACAAAATCAGAAATGGAAGAGGAGAAATCATGACTGATACCACAGAAATACAAAGGATTGTAAGAAATTACTACAAACAACTGTATGGCAAGAAACTTGACAACCTAGATGAAATGGACAAATTTCTAGAAACATACAATCTTCTAAAACTGAATCAAGAATAAGTAGAAAGCCTGAACAGACCAATAACACAGAGTGAAATTGAAATAGTAATCAAAAGTCTCCAGGCACACAAAAGCCCTGGACCGGATGGCTTCACAGGTAAATTTAACAAAACATTTAGGGAAGAACTAACTCCTACCCTAATCAAACTATTCTAAAAAATCCAAGAAGAGGGAAAAATCCCATACTCTTTCTATGAAGCCAGTATCACCCTAATTCCAAAACCAGGTCAAGACACAACGAAGAAAAAAATCTACAGACCAATATCACTGATGAATATAGATGCTAAAACCCGAAACAAAATATTGGAAAACTGGATTCAGCAACACATTAAAAAGATCATACACCACGATCTAGTGGCATTCATCCCAGGGATGCAAGAATGGTTTAATATTTGCAAATCAATAAATATAATACACCACCTAAACAAAATGAAAGACAAAAATCACATGATCAATAAATGCAGAAAAAGCATTTGATAAAGTACAACACCCATGGATGATGAAAACATTCAGCAAAATGGGAATAGAGGGAGCATACCTCAACATATTTAAGGCTATAATTGAGAAACCTGAAGCCAACATCATATTCAAGGGACAAAAATAGAAAACATTCCCCCTGAGATCAGGAACAAGACAAGGATGTCCACTCTCTCCACTCCTATTTAACATAGTGTTGGAAGTTCTAGCCACAGCAATCAGACAAGAAAAAGAAATAAAAGGCATCCAAATTGGGAAAGAGGAAGAAAAACTGTCATTATTTGCAGATGACATGATAGTGTACTTAAAAAACCCTACAGACTCCACGAAAAAATTACTCGACACAATAAGTGAATTTGGCAAAGTAGCAGGGTACCAAAATAAATATACAGAAATCGAAGGCATCTCTGTACACCAACAATGAAATATCAGACATAGAAACAAACAAACAAAAATCCCATCGACTATAGCAACAAGAAAAACAAAGTACCTAGGAATAAACTTAACCAAAGAGATAAAAGACCTGTACTCAGAAAACTATGTAACACTGAAGAAAGAAATTAGGAAGGTACAAATAAATGGAAGCAAATACCATGTTCGTGGGTGGGAAGAATCAACATCATTAAAATGTTCATACTTCCCAAAGCAATATACAGATTCAACGCAATCCCTGTTAAAATACTAATGACATATTTCACAGACCTAGACGAAATACTTCAAAAATTTAGATGGAACCAAAAAAGACCCCGAATAGCCAAAGCAATCTTGAGACAGAAGAACACAGCAGGAGGAATCAGAATACCAGGCATCAAACTATACTCCAAAGCCTCTGTGATCAAAACAGTCTGATACTGGCATAAGAACAGACATACAGATCAATGGAACAGAATAGAGAGTCCAGAAATAAACCCGGGTCTATATGGTCAACTAGTATTTGACAAAGGGGGAAGGAGCAGAAAACGGGGTGAGAAGAGCCCCTTCAACAAATGGTGTTGCGAGAACTGGACAGGGACATGCAAAAAAATGAAACTAGACCACCAACTTACACCACACATGAGAATAAACTCAAGATGGATCAAAGACTTAAATGTAAGTAGTGGCACCATAAAAGTCCTAGAGAAAAACAGGCAGGAAAATTTCAGATATCCCATGTAGCAATATTGTCACTGATACACCTCCTAAGACAAGGGAAATAAAAATAAATAAATAAACAAATGGGACTACATCAAACTAAAGAGTTTCTGCTCAGCAAAAGAAAACATCAGCACGATGAAAAGGAAACCAACCATATGGGAAAACATATTTGCCAATGATACCTCAGACAAGGGGTTGATCTCCAAAATATATAAAGAACTTACTCATTAAAAACCAAGAAGACAGACAGCCCAATTAAAAAATGGCCAAAAGACCTGAACAAACACTTCTGCAGGGAGGATACACAGCGGGTTCATAGACACATGAAATAATGCTCAACGTCACTAACCATCAGAGAAATGCAAATAAAAAAAATCACAATGAGATACCACTTTACACTTGCCGGAATGGCCATCATGAACAAATCAACAAACAAGTGCTGGCGAGGATGTGGAGAAACGGGAACCTTACTGCACTGTTGGTGGGAATGCAGACTGGTGAAGCCACTATGGAAAACAGTATGGAATTACCTCAAAAAAACTAAAAATGGAACTGCCATTTGAACCAGCGATTCCACTGCTAGAATTATACCCCCCAAATCCTGAAACCTCAATTCAAAAGAACTTATGCACCCCTATGTTCATAGCAGCCCTGTTTACAATGGCTAAGTGCTAGAAACAACCTAAGTGCCCATCTGTAGGTGAGTGGATCAAAAACTGTGATACATTTACACAATGGAGTACTATGCAGCAGAGAGTAAGAAGGAACTCCTGCCGTTTGTGACAACATGGATGGCACTAGAGAGAATCATGCTTAGTGAAATAAGCGAGGCAATGAAAGAAAAATATCATATGATATCCGCTAATACAGGAGACTAAAGAGCAACACAAACAAACGAACTGAATAGGACAAAGACTAGAATAGCAGTCAGTAGTGGGGAGGGGGGAGGGAGAGAAGGGGGATAAGTAACGGAAGGGTTTAATCAAAGAACGGGTATAAATGACTCATGGACATGGACAATGGGGTGGAATATGACTGTGGGAGAAGGGGTGGGCTGGGTGGGGCGGGGAGCAAGGGGGGGGGAGAATGGGACAACTGTAATTGAAAACCAATAAAAAATAAAATAAAATTATATATATGTATATATATATAATATATATATATATATATTCAAAAAAATAAAGTAACCCCAAATTCTCGGAGACTTGGACATGAAGATGCTTCTAATGTTTTAGTTCACAATCACATCTGACATGCCCGAAGAGAGAGGATACACAGAAGAAGACAAAACAACAGGGGGCACAATCAATAGCAACTCCGTAACCTCTAGCTTCATAGTTCATTTCAGGCCATTGGGAAATCAAGTTCTCAAATGCACTAGCTTTGATATTTCAGGTCCTGGTATAACTTCTGTTCTATCCCATCTGCTCTTTGCTTGAGCAAACAAAGAAGTGGAAGACAGAGCTTTCGTGTCCCCAATCAACAGCCACGAGTTTTGGAAGAACTATTTGGAAGCTCTATTCTCCTTTCCCCTGTGAGGGCTGTAATCATTTCTGAAGGAAAAAGGGAGGAGCCAGTGCTCTGAAGGTGGTGTCTCCAAGAGAGAGCCCCCAACACCGCCCTCAGCACCACCCCCAGAGCCAGACGTTCTTTCATGTTCACCCCAACTCCCCCTCCCTACACTGACTAGCAGTTTCGTGGAGCTTCTTTGAAATGGCAGGTTTTGTGATTTGAACTGTCCCCCAAACTTGTATTTCCATAAAAACGTGACTTGGCAGTTCCCTTTGTTATAACAGAGCAACACTCTCAATGTTCTGTTATGAAGAAAATACATTCTTGCCTATTTTTGCACCCCTCATTCCCAGATGAATTCAGCATAAACCTTCACACTGCTTTTTTTGAAGCTTCTCATACAGTCATAGGGCAGATATTGTCATAAGAAATTTAAATATGAACAAGCAGAAGAAATGGTTAGGAGTCTGGAGCCAAATTAAATATCCATGGACTGTCTAAGCTGCATCGTCTGAATACTTTAAGCATTGTTTTATATATCCCTTTAACTGAAATGTTATTTTGAGATCAATATCTACAGTTGGCTGTAAGAAATAATAATAAAAAGAACAATAAAGATTTCATTGGGCTTAAATTCTATTTGTAGAATGATTGAGTGAGATGTGATATCTTGGAACATTTTTTCTTATGTCATTCACTAGTTTCACAAATGCATAGATGGCACGCCTACCTGGAGATGTGGGTTGTTCTTATACATACTATTTAAACGAGAACTACTACAAACTGGAAAAGCATGAACTGTCCTCAGTTTTCTCAAAGGAATAAAAAAGTTAGATTTCTGTCTCACCTGCAAATAATCAGATCTGACTCTAAAGATACATGCATCAGCCAATTACCAAGCTCTGTCTCCCAATTTCTCCTTAACAAACAAGCAGGAACTCACTTTTTGGGCCATCTACTCAGAGAAGAAGAAGCATGAGCACTTGAGCAAAGAAACACACAAAGATAATTATAGCAGTCCAAGCAGAGAGAGGGGTGTTGCAGAATGTGTGAAAGAGCAATAGCCAGCAATTTTCCAAGATAAAGAATCATTTCATGTGGTATAGTTCGTGTGTCCAAACCACTATCTTCATTCATTCACACACACACTCACACACACACACACACACACACCCCTACACAAGCACAGTTATGCAAGCACATGTACAAACACATATAGGCTCTTCATAGTAAAACTTCTAGGAACCAAAGCAAAATGCAAGACCTTAAAAGCGAAAAGAAGAAAAGCCAACCTGCTTATTGGCAGGGCCGTCTTATTATTTAATAGAACGATTTGGAGTCCAGGAAAAGCAAAGAGGGAGCAATGGGACACTCAGAAGGGTGCCACGGTTGGTACAAAATAGACAGGGGGAAGTTAAGAATAATATAGGAAAGGGGGAAGCCAAAGAACGTATATGCACGACCAGTGGACATGAATAATGGGGGTGGGATTGCTGGAAAGAAGGGGGGTACTGGGCCGAGGGGGAGCAGAGGGGGTAAAATTGGGACTACTGTAACAACATGATCAATCAAATATACTTAAAAAATAAAGAAGGATGCCATGGTAGGCAGAGTGGGCACCTGTAGGTCTGGAAAAACCAGGGGAAGCAATGGTGGTTCTGAGAACTCATGACCCTAGAGGAGGAGGCCTCAGAGCTTGGGCTCAGATTTGTAAGGAAAAGGGGCTGCCCAACTCTGTGTGGTTTCTCCAGGAGGTCAAGGGAAGGATGCTCAAACCCAAGACCCCTCCCACTGTTGATGGGGAAAAGTGAAGCATTCCAGCCGCAGCTCTGGGATCTGAGAGGGGCCACCCCCGCCCTTGACCTGGGACTCCGATGTGTCAGGAGACTGTTCACCAATCTGTCGGTGCTGGCCCCTACTGCAATCACATGCCCTGCCCCTGTCATATGAAGGGCCGTTATTGGGGTGGCCCCAAGAGGAGCAGGAATGGAGAGGAAGGTACAGCTGCTTGTGTCACTGTGTCATGTCCAGACTGCCCGTGGCCCCCTGGTTGAGCCTCACAGGCAGCTAGAAGGCAGAGGGAAAATGGAATGGGCAGAGTGCAGTGTCAGGATCATACAGCAGTGTACAGGACTGAGCTGAAAGGCATGGGTAACCTTTACCTGGAACCTGCTTCTTCTGGAGGCGCATCCCTGATAAAGAACGCAATGGTACATACTACAAAAGCTGTTTTTCTTTAGAAACACAAATAAACATATACAAACTGTAACATCAGCAGCATTCACTTTCCAACACATAACCAAAAAACACAGAGCCTTCAAGAAGGAACTTGTATTTATGCTTGTACAATAAAGAAGGAGCCATTAACTGATCTGAATTGTTTACTTAACTGTAATTAATGGTATGATACGAGGACATTTGACTGGTAGAGAACACACTTCTTTGTGTGTGCGTGTGTGTGTGTGTGTGTGTGTGTGTGTGTGTGTGTGTGAGCGACTCAGGGTGAGCACAATATCATCCCGCAGGTTACACAAAGTTACCTTACATCTTCCAACCCTGCCTATTTGTCTTGTTTGCAGGCTTCAAATCCTCTCTCTCACATCACACACATAATAGCTCTTTACTATGAGCAGGTGTAAATGAATAAGCTTATGGCTTTAAGGGTTCATGTGACAATCACTGTAAGTAAGCAGAGGTGTAAAAGAGAAATACTTGGGGATCTCTGCTTTCAAGAACTCAGGTGACAATACCCTCATGCAACAGATGTCACTGAGGACACTGACATGGGGATGGGGTATGACAGGTTACTCAACCACCCTAGCCCACAACAAGAGGAGCTGCCATCCTCTCTTATAAAACAGGAAGGATCAGAGCTCTTAATGTCCAACTAAAGGCCAAACACTGGCAACACACACACACACACACACACACACACACACACACAGGACTCACATTGATTGGAGACACCGACTAGTCTTGATGTTTCTACCGTTACTGCAGCTCTCCAGTCTGTAAATGTTTCTGCCACCAGAAAAAAATGGCTTACCCTAGTTGCCATGGAAACTGGAATGGAATGTCAACAAACCGTTCTCTATGGAAACTGGTTTCCATAGATGCACAGCATTGATCTAGCTCTCAGTCAGTTACACCCCAACCAATCCAAGGAATGAATGGATGAATAAATTAATAAATGAATATAGAGAGAATACCTGATGTTCTCATGGAATAAGCATTGAGGGGCAGGAGAGTTTTTAACAAAGGGTGCCATGGAAAACCAAAAGGATAACAGCTCTGTCCTCCCTTGATTGAGACACATACACACACACACATCAGACACACAATCACACACATGCAAGTTTGTGCACTCAGACACACAATTCGGTTCCACGTCCTGTTAAGGACCTCTTCTCAACCTGCCAGGACATATGAGGCATGATATGTTTGTGCAGGTGATATCCAAGGAAACTCTGTCAATTGAAAATGACCTAAAGAGCCCTGGCCAGGGTGGCTCCGTTGTTTGGAATGTTGTCCTGTACACCAATAGGTTGCAGGCTTGATTCCTAGTCAGGGCACATACCTGAGTTGGGGGTCTGATCCCTGTGTGGGCCATGTTTGGGAGGAGACCGATCCATATTTCTCACATCGATGTTCCTCTCTCTCCCTTCCTCTCTCTAAAATCAATAAACGACATATCCTCAGGTGAGGATTTTGAAAGTAAATAAAAATGAAATGAAATAAAATAAAGTAAAACAGAGGGGACAAACTGAATGGATGAAGCACCTGGAAGCCAGAGGAAGGCAAATCAGGGACCCAGGGTCCCGTGGCACGACCAAGGACCTTGGGTCTACCCTCAGACAAATGTGTATTGACAGGGTCATCAGCACAACATGCTTCCTGGGAAGGGATGAGCCCACAAAGAGCCCTTGACCTAGGATGATCGGAGGTCAGGATGAACCTCTCCCATGTGGAATCTGAGCTCAGTGTGTATTGCTCTAAGCACACTCACTGCCAACGGACATTATGTTCAGAGACAGGCTCCTGTCGTCGGGGCAGAGGGCACACACTTCCTCTCTCATAGTCATTTACAGTGGGGGGCAGAGCTGCCCTGTGATGTAGCTCTCCCTTCCGTTAATGAGCTCCAGGTGACCTTCTGTGGTCAGTCCTGGGCAGTGACGTGCTGGGGACAGGCCCTTGGGAGGGGAGAGTGCAGGTCTGATTTCTAGGGTCTTCTTATTTTCATGATGTAAATTCTCCCATCATGGCCGATTTCAAGCCACCAACATGGGGTCCACTGGATGCAGAATTGGCAACTGATGCCCCAGATAAGCCTTCATGGGCTGATGGCTCCAGACAGACCCAGCACAGCCCAGGATCCCAGCCTCTAGGGCCAGACAAAGCCATCCCACTCCACATGCAATCCACAAGAGAAGGCCAAGCTGGACTTTTCTATAACTGTAGGCTTTCAACAGGTTGTTAGTGTGGAGGAAAGGGAGAAAGATATCAAGACCTACCCTCTAGCCTATCCAGTTTTGGGGGACGGTAAATAGTGTGGTACATTCACAGTCAATGTTTGTAAATCAGAGAGGCTTTCCAAAAGACGGATACAGGTTTGTGTCTGAGCTCTGCTTCTCTTCAGCTGCGTGACTCTCATATTGTGACCTGACATCTCTGTTCCCTAGTCTATAATTTTGACAAATCAATTAATAGCGCTTCTTCTCTCAAGAGGCTGCTTAAACACCATTGTTGATTTATTGGTGATAGCCATTCTGATAGGTGAGAGGTGATATCTCATTGTGGTTTGAATTTGCATGTCTCTGATGATGAGTGACATTGAGCATTTTTTCATAAGTTTCTTGGCCGTCTGTCTGTCCTCTTTGGAGAAGTGTCCACTAAGAGCCTTTGCCCACATTTAAGTCAAAACCACACTTTCAATACTTATTTTATTTTCAAAAAGTAGAGTGATTTTGACCTGGCTGGTGTGGCTCAGTTGGTTGGGTGTCATCCCACAACCCGGTCAGGGCATTTCCTTGCCTCCCTCCTTCCTTCCCTTCCCTTCTCTCTAGAATCAATAAAAGGAATGAAATATTTGAAAGGAATAGAGTGATATTTTTCATCAAGCACGTTTACATGGAAGCAACAATGGGCTTCCTATTATTTTAAATTGATGCATTAAAATCAATAGCTTAGTTTTCCCCAAATACTGGACTATTTTATGACAGTGGACTGAAAAGTGTTATTTTTATAGTTAAAATTGCTTGAAATCAAAACTGACACATTGTAAAATTAATCATTGTAAAGTATTCCATTCGGTGGCATTGCCTAAGTTCACCGTATTGTGAAACTATCAAGCCTGTCTTCTTACAAAACACTTTGCCAAGTCCTGAAAGAAATCTTTTACCCAGTAACTACTCTTCATTCATTCCTCCTGCCCAGAATCCCTGGCAACCACTGAACTACTTTCTGCCTTTACGGACTGGCTTATTCTGGACACTTCATGTACATTGAATCATACATTATGTGACCTCTGGTGTGTGGTTTCTTTCACTTAGAATAATGGCTTCAGAGCTCATCCACATTTTAACACTCTTTCTTATGGCTGTATACTGTGCCATTGCATGGATAGTCTGCAGGATGTTTATCCATCCGTCAGCCCATGGGCACTTGGGTTGCTTCCATCATTGGCTGTTTTGAATGTTGATACTTCCGTGTTTTTAAATGTTTTTATTAGGGGGGTGGGGGTGTATCCCTGGGAGTGGAATTACTGAATCATGTACTTATTATATGTTGAAGCTTTTGATGGAACACCAAACCATTTTCAACAGCCACTGTAGCATTTAAAAGTACCACGAGCAATGTGTAAAGCCTTTGTTTACTCCACTCTCCCCATGATACTTGTTATTTACCTTTTTTTCTGAGGGGTCATCTGGAGGTCATGTGATAGCAGCCTGAGAACGACATCTCAAGGGCGTGAGGACAAGATGGTCCCCATGCAGGAAGGCTGCCCTAGAAATTTCCTTCCTGTTTTGATTCAAGAGAAATTGTTAACTGCTTTTGTGGGGCCAAATGGAAGGTTCACCTGTTCTGCTCATCGGCCAACATAGACAAGGAAAATCTTCATTCTTTCACATAAAACAGAGCATCTGCACTTATTAAATATTATTGCTATTCTGACACAATTTTTTGTTAGTATGTCCTATTAGACTGAAGGCAAACATTTATAAAATATGGGAAATTAATTTTTAACAGAACTCCAAAATTACTTGTACTCAGACAAAGAGAACAATGATTTTTAACCATTAACAGTTTCACCTGCTGTGTTAAGAACATGAACTCTTCCAGAAGCACACCAACGACCATTGACACTGTGGTCTTCACATGGGCAATTACTGACGATGCCTATTCGTTAGCTTTCTGCCTGGGAACTCGGCCATATCTTACACAGCTGTATAACATGCTGGGGGCTGGGGGGGGGCAGGTGAGGGACCAATGAACAAAGTCTTTAAGCAAAGAGGACATCGACTGTTGAAATTACAAGACATACTTAGACTTGGGCATAGCACTCAAGCCTCTGACTTGACCTTAGAAACCTGGGTTGAGCTTACTGCTTTATGGTACTAATTATTCTATGTGAGAACCAAAAAACGATGTTTTTCTTGATGCAAAAAATGTCCGACTTCGGACTAAAAATGTACTCTCTGTTTGGGCAGATGGAGAGACACGTTGCAAAGGGCTTGCTTATCTTTTGTCATTGAGTGCGTGTATGTTGCAATGCAGTTCAACATCGTTCACGCGAAGATAAAGCTTGCAAGGAGGCGGGACCAGCAAAAGAAGAGAAATAACTTTATCTTTGACTTACTGAGTGGCTTTCTGAAACCTGAGTCACCAGTTTAGGGTTGTCCTGTGCGAAAGGGCCAGGAAGCGATAAACAAAATAAATGACAGAATCCTAATGGAAAAGCACTGTTCTGTGAGCTACCAGTCGGGAAAGAGGAAGACTGGATACAAATGTTTATGCTAGCAACACGTCCAGTACTTGGGCAAATCAGTTTCAAGACTGAAGATAGAGCTGTGTGATGTTTATGACACCATAAACTTAAAGTGATTAATAAACTTGTTCTGGGAACTATAACCCTGGCCACGAGCCAGACTTGCCCCTACCCCCGGGGTTGTCTTTAAGTCTCAACAGGACACTGGAAGGCCATCAGGGAGACATGACTGAAGGCCATTCAGAGGGTTTCCATGGGAACTGGGTTGAAAGAATGCTTATTATGCTTTGGAGCATGCTCTGCTTTTCTTATCTCTTAGTTAACTATAAGCAATCTCTAGCAAGGAATGTATGAAACCTTGCGCCTAATGCCACAGTGCTGTCAAGATGTTTAATAGACCCTGACACGGACTGGTCACTGTGCCCTCTGTACTGGTCCACGTAACCTGTAATTGTCAACTGTAATCCAAGCACCTAAAAGCTATTGATGATTTATGAGTTTTGACTTGTATCTCCCATGCGTACCCTTCTCAATAAAAAGCATGAGGGGTGGAGGTCTTGCCCTTTCTCCATTAGAGGGAACAGCCACCTCCCTTACCCCCACCCCCCGACAAAATAACAGTGTCCTGGATGGATTTGGTCCGCTGTGGTCGTGGACCTCTGCTGGACAGAAGTTTCCAACCAAGCCTAGGGTATTGGAGGCAACTGCACCTCACCTGGTGCCCAAACATGGGGCAGGTCAGCCTCATCTGGCTCCTGAATGTGGGGCCTCATCTGGTGCCTGGGCAAGGGGCACTCAAGAGAAGTGACGCCTGGAATGGCTGTGGGACCAAGAGCCTAACCATGGACAACCGCACTGCATGGACAGGAATTTTGGTGCCTCTGCCCCTGGTAAGGGCTTGCAGCCCCCAGGTTCCCTCTGGAAAAGGCTGCCTGTGTGGTTAGGAAAAGGGAGGGGGGTCTTTCTTCTTTCTGCCACTCTCTCTGGCGGGAGTTTTGGTTTCGTCTTTGTCTCCTCTCACTCACTAAGGGACCATTTTGGCTTCTCTCATTCAATAAGTCAGCACAATCTTACGGGCACAGGACAAGCACTTATAAGCCAATAGGGTACTTGCCATTTGTAAGACTCCTGTGACAGGATAAGCTGGCACATGGACCGGGTTAGAGCACTAGGCACCTGCCAGCCACAAGCCAATGTCCGTGCAACCCAGGAACACAGTCACAAGCACTCACTGCCCGACCCCTGTGGTGTTTCCCCCTGAATAGGATTTTGTGAGAGCCAGAGAAGCTTTAGGACAGAAATGGGATTTGTATGAGGGCTCCGGCGATGACCGAGCTCTGAAGTAAGAGGCACTTCCTCCCTCTGGCCTGAATTCTCCGGTGTCCCTACGTGAGTTGGGACCTAGCAGAGGTGTCGGGGGGTCAAACCATGAGACATGCAAGGGCCTCGTAGGACATTCTACTCACAGTCATATCATTCGTGGCTCGTCTGGGGACGTGCGAAATAAGAACTGGTCATTCAGCACGCCGAGACCTTCCAGTTGTTCTAGACGACTGGGAGGGAAACCGAGACACGTAAGAGAGGTTGGGATGACCATGGTGTGACACCCTTGGGAGCCCTTTTCACAAGCAGCACACTTCGACCCACTACACCAATTAATCCCTAGTTTAGAGTCAGAAAAAGTATGGTCCACTTCAAAAGAGAGGCAGGATAAGAGGGCAAAACCAAAACTGACAAAAGGGGGCCCACTACCCATGAAAGAATGGGGTCAGGGTTATCCGAAGAACAATAGCTTTACTTTAGATTACTCCAGCAACTAATACAAGGAACTGGATGCCAGATGAAGGAAAGGCATCTGATTAATTTACTGCATACTGCCGTGGCTCAAAGCACTGTGGTCCCAGAAAAACAAAGGGAAACTAAAGGAAATAACTCAGGTTTAAGAGGTGCCACAGCTGTGACAGAAGTAGGAAAGGGGGAGGAAAAGGGGAATATGTGGAGCACTGCCAAACGATCGACACTGCAGACCCCTTCCCTCTGGGATCCTGGAAAGTCATCATGTCTCTTGCTCCCTCCACTGACTGACCCATGGCCGCCTACTCCTGCTTGACCGAGACCTTAACAGAAAAACTGTAAAAATGTTTTTCCTCTAATTGCCTAAAAACTAAGGTTCTGTTTAGTAAAATAATTATATAGTGTGGCATATTACTCAAATATTCAGCTACTATTCAAAAATTCATGTCTCTCAACTGAATTTTTGTCAGTCTATATTAATATTATAAACCTTTTATTATCACTTTAAGTAAATAGTCAAATATCATTTCATAATATATATTCCGTAGTCGACAAGATTTCAAAGATTTAAAATGTGAAAGACTTCCTTAGAGCCTCAGGGGTTTCAAAGGGCCCTTGAAATATCTCAAAGATTTATTATTTTCTTCTTACCAGAAAGAAGAAAACTCCAGACCAATCAGGCTTAATACATTTTGAAATACTTGGATAGCTTTGTCAAAGAAGAAAATGTTACAAAAAAGCTCAGAAACAATTGGCTAATACCTTTGCTCATTTCCAGCAATCTACAGCCCAGGCAGGCTTACAAGCAGCTCCTAAGGAAGTACAACAGTTGAAGCCTTGGCAGCCTCAAATGCTCCAAATTAATTCTCCAAAGTCTTTAACTCGCAATAATCTCCAACAATTGTTAGGTGTTATCAATTGGCCAAGGCCTAGCCTCGGTATGACTACTCGCCAGCTTATTTATCTTTTCAACACCCTTACCTCAAATTTATTTACAAGCTTTTTGTCAACCCTTGAAATTTCAATGCACAATAACTGATTCTATCAAAAAGCTCAAGATCAATCTTCCTTCAGATAAACTTTTATAAAATATTCCTCAATTAAATTTACATATTAGAAGTAAAATTAGTCCTACCGCAATATCTGGAGCAAAAACTATTTATGTAAATGAATCAGGAAAAACTGGAAAAGCAGCCATCACATACAGGGAAGGACAGAGTTGAAAAAATTGTGTACCTCACAACTGCTCATCCACCCAGAGAGCTGAACTCTCTGCAGCCATTACGGCCCTCCAACAATGGCCAAATGAACCCCGGAATCTCGTCTGTGATTCTGGGTATCTGGTGTATACTATACTCCACATAGATCAAGCTTTACTTAAGGGGTCTATAGACCCCCACTTACTTAGTTTATTCCTAACTTTACAAAGTTCGGTTGATAGGAGTGCGCATCCCATATTTGTCACCCATATTCGCTCTCATTCAGGCCTCCCAGGCCCTGTGGCAAAAGGCAACGAACATGCTGATGCCTTAGTCAGTGTATTAACTACCTTCCAAAAGGCAGTTGTCTCTCATCAGTTTTACCACCAAACTTCTCAAGCACTTCTCAGAGAATTTGGCATTTCCCATTCTCAAGCTAAGCAAATTACCCGGGAATGCGCAGACTGCCAGGGGCTGGGTGCAGCAACACCCAGCAGTGGGACCAACCCTCGAGGATTGGCCCCGCAAGTAATTTAACAAACAAATGTCACTCATTACCCCCTACTTTAAAAATGTAAATACCTCCATATATCAATAAGTACTTACTCTAAGGTGTTGCATGCCTCCGCTCTTGCAGGAAAATCAGCCAAACATATTCGAGCATATTGGCTCCAGGCGTTTAATTTCTTAGGTCGACCACAGCAAATAAAAACTGATAATAAACCAGGCTACAAAGCCCAACATACCTTTAAAAATTTTCCTAAAAAGCTAAAAAGGGGGAGTATGGAGTCCTCCCCAAAGAATCGAAATAATTTAGCAACCTAATTAGATGTAAGTTTTAAAAAATTGATTATGTTTCTTGTAGAATGCTGGGTCAAAAAAATTACATATGTTGCAGAAAGTCCGAGTTAGTCGTAGACGGTGTGCGCAAGTTAAAAGAGAATTGTGTAGGGGGAAGAGAGGAAAAAATAAAGTGAGGGAAAAGGAAGAAAAAAGAAGGAATTAAGAAGGTAAAGAAAGGGTAAAAAGGCATAAAGGAAAGAGATTGTGCGTGGCATGGGAAGAAAGGACATTTGAGTGGGTAACTCGAGAATAGAAATAGAAGCGGAAAAGAAATAAGAAGTACAAGTAAGCATGTATGTCTTTGAAACATTGTAAATTTTAGACCTAGAAGCTGCAGTGCCAGGAACGAGCAGTGCTAAGCTTGCTATCTCCCCTGCCTTCTCTAGCCTCTGTGAAGATTATCAAGGTCCTTAAAAAATGAGAATAGCCCACTTTTAAGCACATTAAAGGAATGCAGTAATCACCAAAAATAAAATTGTTTCTCTTTGTCTAGTTTCAGAGCAGGAACAGGGAGGCACGCTACACTCCCAACTCCCTTCCAGGGAATAGCTGCCACTGTTTAACCCGTTAATTACAGAAATAGGCTGGTCTCCACTTTATACTGAGGACGTCCTGGTTTGTAACATCATCAAAAATACTATCATTCCAGCAAAGGCCCTGTGACTGGCTAGCTCCACAGTCTTATAGACCTAAAGTCTGGTTTATAAGTTATTATGTAAATTAACCATTTTGTACAAGTTTGCTCATTGCAGGTTTATCTATCCACCTGACAAGCCCCCACACCCACTCCGCCCAGGGGCCCAAGTCTTACTGAAGACCTGGAAGGCTCAAGGCCCTGAACAGCCCCTGGCTAAACAACAGACTGGTCCCCAAGATCTTCTGTTGCAGAGCCATGTTAATCAGGAAATCCTGGCCCAATTCTCAGCCACGGAATCAGCCATACTCTGGCTGGAGGAATGACAGGATGCCCTGGTCACCCGACAACAGCTTGCCTGCAACCCTGGATTCTTAAGACTATGTGTCACTCCAGTAAAATGGAACTCTAGTCAGCATTCTAGGGCTGACAATACATCATCTATGGGATGCCTTTCCCACCAATCTAAAAGGCCCAATTGATTGGCTACAATTTAAACTTATGGACATTAAGCAGCTTGCTGAACAAAAAGTGTTTCAAACCCTAAGTAATAATCTTCAATGGCTTAACCCTAAAAATTGGTTGTAAGGACTAAATTTACATAGATGGATAATAGGAGCAGCTGGACATTTATTGGTCATTGTCGTACTGTGTCCTCCCATGTGTCTACAAGTAATTTACCCGTGATCGTATCTGAGAAAAGCAAGTAACAAGCTTTATAGGCCTTTCTACTATGGGTATTACAAAAAACAAAAAAGGGGGAGATGTGGGGAAATGATCATTGTGGCTTCAGGAATTGTAATCCTGGCCGTGAGCCAGACTTGCCTCTGGCCCCTCTGGGTTGTCTTTAAGTCTCAACAGAACACTGGAAGGCAATGAGGAAGACAGGGCCAAAGGCCATTCAGAGGGTTTCCATGGGAATTGGATTTAAAGAACGCTTATTATGCTTTGGAGCGTGCTCTGTTTTGCTTATCTCTTAGTTAACTATAAGCAATCTCTGGCAAGGAACGTATGAAACCTTGCACCTAATGCTAACGTTGTGTCAAGAGGTTTAATAGACGCTGACACAGACTGGTCACTGTGCCCTCTATATTGGTACTTGTAATCTGTAATTGCCAACTGTAATCCAGGTGCCTAAGAGCTATTGATGATTTATGAATTTTGACTTGTATCTCTCATATGTACCCTTCTCAATAAAAAGCCTGAGGAATGGAGGTCTTGCACTTTCTCCACTAGAGGGAACAGGTGCCTCTCTACCCCCCAGATAAAATACAGTGTCCTGGATAGACTTGTTCCACCATGGTCATGAAACCTCTGCTGGACAGAGTAGTTTCCAACCGAGCTGGGGCGTTGGAGGCATCTCTGCATCATCTGACACCCAGGTGTGTGGCCTCATCTGGTGCCCAAATGTGGGCAGACCAGCCTCAATAAACCTAGTGAATTTACACTATGTCACTCAACTTACAGTCTTGTACTGAGAGCAGAAAGCATTTTAGTACTGTAAAGCATCAGGAAAGGAACGGTGGAGACAGAAACTGAACTAGATAAATCTAATGGCCCTGGTACCACTAACGTTATTCCTTCCTTTCCATTAGTATGAGGAAAGTTAACCTCCAGTTCCAATGTATTCAGTTCACTTCGTTGGCAAGATGTTACCCTAATCTGGGAAGACAAGCACAGAAAAAAAAAAAAAGAAGAAGAAGCTGCTAATAAGCAACAGAGGGATTAATCACCTTATTGAACATGAAGAACTCTTTATGATTATCACAGGTGTGTGCAATTTCTTTAAATATTCCTCAGATACTC
Organism: Furipterus horrens; assembly: GCF_987537825.1. Lineage (NCBI taxonomy): Eukaryota > Metazoa > Chordata > Mammalia > Chiroptera > Furipteridae > Furipterus > Furipterus horrens. The sequence continues at coordinate 80,235 of NW_028327220.1, forward strand.
AAACTAAAGATAAAAGTGTCTATCCCAGTCTATTGCTGTCTTTGTTTAATGGGTCATTGGGAAATACACTCTTCAGCGTCAGAACCACATGCTTCTTTAATATATAAAGACCATTAAAAATGTTAACCATTAATAAAACAACTGCCATTTATTGAGCGCCTATGAAAGACTGAGTAAGTATTAATGTTCCCTAAATCCAGCAAATATTAAATGTGTGACTATCCTGAGTAAGGTACTTTGATTTTCTTTTTAAAAACCTACAGCTGAGTTCTCCAAAATAACTACGTATGGAAGCGGTGCGCATTATGTTCTGTTGCTTAAACTATGTGAAAATCCTGCGCACACAGAGCCTTCAATGTCAGGTTAGAATCAAATAGTATTTGTTTATATTAAATTTAATATTGTTTTGGTTCAAAATAAATGTTTTTCACATGGACTCACCTTTTTTTTTTAAGGCAGGTTTTTAAAAAACTTTATTTATTTGTTTTTAGAGAGAGGGGAAAGGAGGGAGAAAGAGAGGGAGAGAAACATCGATGAGTGGTTGCCTCTCACACACACCGAAATGGGGGCCTGGCCCACAACCCAGGCATGTGTTCTGACCGGGAATTGAACCAGTGACCCTTTGGTTCTCAGGCCAGCGCTCAATCCACTGAGCCACACCAGCCAGGGCAGTGTTGCTTTTGGGGGGCAGAGGACAAGAATAGGAAATATTTCCTGGGAGGGGGCCAGTGAATGGACTTGGGAAATATCATTGCCAAGCATCATTATGGGCCTAACTTAGGTTAGTGTTATAGTGATTATGAGTCCATTGGGAGACTAGCATGCAATGCTGTGGCAGAGCAGCTGGCGGGTTGGACTTTTCACAGTGGGATTTGTACATGCACATGGACAGAATGAGAAGGGGACAAGGAATATACAGCAGGGGTGTAGGTATTATGATTGACCATGGAATTTAGCTGGGAAGGAGGAAAGTAAAGACATGTGACGCAACAGGGGGCAGTGAAAAGTGATTGATTCAATCGGTCTTAGGTATTGATAAGTGCTGAGCTGTAGTATGAAAGGGAGTGAGCAACAAACATAGGGAGGTAGAGGACAAATGTTGGGAGACATAGAGAGAAAGCATATTGTATGGAGTGGTCAAGACCCTGGGCTGTGGAGCCATAATGTTAGGGATCCATTTCTGATTGACTAATTGCTAACTGTGGAGCCACGGGCAGATTATGTATCTCTGCGTCTCAGTGTCCCTCATCTATGAAGGAGTGTAATAAGAGTACCTACATCATAGGTTTGTTCTGAGGATAAATGAGGTCCTATATATAATAAGGTCGTTGAAAATTTTTCTACAGAAGATCTGACACACAGTTTCTATATAAGGCTGCTCTCCTTCGTATCATATAAATGTCACAGTTGTTGGGGACGACAGAATCTAGGGTACAAACATGTCAGTAAACAGTTAAAGTAGGGAAGGAGACAAAATTGTTTCAAAGATTAGGTCAAAGAACTCAAAGGCCTGCATTATTGGAAAAGTCACCTGTGTGGATGCTGAATGACCAATAATTATTACGTGCTTTGACTATTGTTAGGAAATAATTTTTCTCACCTAATTACTAAGTAAGATTGTTGCATGGTTTTCACTTACTTTTTGCTAAAGCATTGATTGTAAGGGCCATATGTGGATTTTGAAACTACCTGGAATTATTGTATTTAATAACTATGTATGGTGTAGGATTGGAAATTTTCTTCTCAAGGACTGATGTATACTATTATTATATTTTTTGTATTTTACTGGGGAGCACAAATGCTTGAACTTTGTTATAAAAGTTAACACAGAAACTGTTAAAAATGCTGACTTAAAAAATGATCCTTTTGCCGGGAATACAGAATTATGTTTTGCTAGCTGTTAAACTAACCACATTTTATCTCAGCTTTTTTTCTTCTATACATGTAGATTTTGTTCAACAAGCAACAAAAGCCTTTTCAACACGCTAGAACTGTTCAGAGCCAAAGACTGGAAGAAACTGAAAATTTTCGATGAGCAGTTCTTTAAGGTCTGTTGTATTTGGTAACAGTACATTCTTATAAAACATAATGGCTATTCTGAAGCAGAAGTTAAACCGTTTCATAACTTATGAGAACAATATTTTAATTACACATTTTAGATTCTTACCTATTTTCCATTTGGACTTGCTGTTCTCAGTTTAATGTTAAGTGCTATATTTATTTTTATTAGCAGGGTTTATTTCAAGGGCTGTGATATTATTAAACAAGAGATGGTAAAATGGGAATATTACCTAGAAATAGACACATTGTGATTTAAAGTGATGCTTTGATCGTCATTTTGTATTCAGCAATCAGTTCTCAGGAGATTAGCAATGACCAGATTGTGGATCCTAAAAAGTCTATGATCAGGTTCCAATGGCTTCCACGTGTGCTGTTGCACTGGTTTATGTAAAACAGGAAGCAGTAATTGTAATTATTGAATACCTTTTTTATTTTCAAATATATTATGTGAGTGTCGTATGGCGCACTTGTTGCTGGAATAACTATAGGGACTGAAAATTGCTTTACATGCAAACTTACAATCACAGGAGAAGGCCTGGATGCATGACAGTATGAAAAAACTTCAGGAGAGCAAAAAGCTTAGGAATTGAGAGTCACGTACTGTCTCATTCTCACACGAGCAGATTGTCCTCGTGACATTATCCTCTGCTTCGTATGGATACACACCTATTTCGGAGGTGGTCGAATCCTGGATATACCCCTTCTTTTTTGGATAGGATGCCCCTTTTATTAATCTTGCTCAAGTATCTGTCATATGTCACTCTTCTAAACTAATTGAGGTGGCTTAGGTAAAGCAGTAAAAGAGTTTTAAAATCCATATTCTTTGAACACTTTAGAATTACATATATGAAATAGCTGTCTTACGAGTGTTTCCAAGGACACAGTGGATTGCTCTAATGTTCCCTGGGAACCAATTATTGATTGGTGTGAAGATTTGATGAAGTACTAAGGAAGATTTCTTCTAAAGTTTGCTCCAACGTGTCAGCCCTTGGAGTAGGAACTTTAGTATCATGTTTGACTCATCCAGAGCCCCTTATCCTTCCCATCCAGTTATTATTGCTAGGCCCTGCCTTTTTTACCTCTTCAGCTGTACTCTTTTTATTTTACTGATTTAATACATTTTTATTTTTCAAAATGTATAGCTGATGGGACCTGTTGTCCACTCATCTTCACCAACAGCTGGGACAGATGGTGTAAATTACTTGAGCTCTGTGCTTTGAAACTAGTTGGATGAGGCCTTTACTGAGGATCCCCTGAAGGGTGGCGGCCCTGGCCAAGGAACTGCACATCTTCAGTCTCTCATAGACAGCAGCTGGGGTTATAAGCTTGTACTTAGGAAGTTCCTAACAGTTTTTCACATGTTGCTTTGTCAAACAAGACTTGGTTATGGAGCTTGGCCTGAAATTTGTCTTTGGGCCACTTCTTCTTTTTGGCCTTGTCCCCAGGTTGTTCACTGGATCTTTTGTCTTTTTAGCTTTCTCACATCTTTCTTCTTGTTGTCATCCTTGGGCGGCAGAGCGAAACTAAAGGAGCAGCTGCTCTCACTGCTGCTTGAGAAGATGTCACTGCAATTGGACTTTAATTTCTTTCTTTAAATTCCTACTGCTGCTCCCCTGTTCAGGACCTCATCATTCCTAGATCATACTATTCAATTCTTACCTGATTTCTCTCTTCTCCAATCCATTCTTGGTAGTTCTGCAGCATCATCTTCCAAAGTGTATACCTTCCATCCTGAAAACCTGTCATGAGCTATATTGTGCCCTCTGTGACCTGGACTCCAGTGACCTGCCCTAGGAACCTGCTGTGTGTGACATGCTCTCTGAAACCTTCATTCTTTGACTAGCCTCCTGGATCTCCCCTCCTTGACCTGCATTCTATGACCTCCCTCAGTAACATGCTATGACCGCAGTCTGTGACCTGCCCCCTGGGAGCATCCATCTGTGACCTGGACTCAGTGACTGTCCACTGTGACCAGGCCTGTGTGTCCTGCTCTAAGCTCTGGCTTCCTTCATGTGGTATTTGTGGCCTGCTCCCCATTACCTCCCTCAGTGACATGACTTCTATGACTTGCCCTGGTGACCTACCCTCGGAGACTTGGCCCTAGGTCCTCACTCACTACCCTGCCCTCTTTGACCTCCATCATGACCTGCCCATTGTGACCTGCCTTGGTGACCTTCCCTCTGTGACCTGTCCTATGCGACCTCCCCCACTCAGTTCTTGGCCCTCTGTGACTTCACTTCTGTGACCTCTCTCGGTGAGCTGCCCCAGTGACCTTCCGTCAGTCCTGCCATCAGTACCCAGCCCTGTGTGACCAGCCATCAGTAACCAGCCCTCACTCACCTGCCTTCAGTGACCTGCCCTCTGATGCCTGCCCTCTGTGACTGCCTCAGTAACATGCTCTCTTTGGCCTCCCTCAGTGTCTTGCCCTGTATGCTCTCCCTCACATCTGTGACCTCCTTCATGACCTGCCCTCTGTCATCTGTCTTTTGTGAGCCGCCGCCCTGTCACTCGCACTCTATGACCTCGCTCAGTGACTTGCTCTAGTGACCTTCACTCAGTACTTCCATCAGGACCAGCCCTCTGTGACCTACCCTCAGTGATGTGATCTGTGTGTCCTGTCCTCAGTTCGGCCATCCGTGACCCGACCACGGTGATCTGCCCTGAGGCCTTGCTTCCTTCGCCTGGGATTTGGGATCTGCCCCATATTACGTCCTTCGGTGACATGCCTTCTATGACCTGCCTCTGTGACCGGCCTTCAGTGACCTGCCTTCGGTGACCCACCCTATGGGACCTCACTTAGTGCCTGAGCCTCTGTGACTTCTGTAACCTCCTTCAGAGACCTGCCCTGGTGAACTTCCCTCATCCTGCCATCAGTGCCCAGCCCTGTGTGCCCAGCCCTGTGTGACCAGCCGTCAGTAACTTGCCTTAAGTATCCTGCCCTCTGTGACGTGACCTCTGTGATCTGCCCTCTGCGACCTAGCCTCTATGACTTGCCCTAAGACCTGGCTTCCTTCACCTGGGCTTTGGGACCTGCCCCCTCTTACCGCCTTCAGTGACATGACTTCGAGGACCTGGCCTATCTTACCTACCCTGGGTGAAATGCCTTTGTGACCTGCCCTCTCTGACCTTCTCTGTGTTACCTGCCTTCTGTCACCTACTGTCTGTGACTTGCCCTCTGTGACCCTGCTCAGTGAGCGGCCCGAGTGAACTTCCTTCATTCCTGCCATCAGTGAGCAGCTCTGTGTGACCTGCCTCAGTCACCTGCCTTCCGTGTGTGTGGCCCTCTCTTACCTGCCATCTGTGACATGCCCGGTCTATTGTACCCTCTGTGACCTGGGCTCCAGTGACCTGCCCTAGGGACCTGCTGTCTGTGACGTGCTCTCTGAAAGCTTCATGCTTTGACTAGCCTCCTGGGACCTGCCCTCCTTGACCTGCATTCTATGACCTCCCTCAGTAACATGCTATGACCGCTGTCTGCGACCTGCCCCCTGGGAGCATCCATCTGTGACCTGGACTCAGTGACTGTCCACTGTGACCAGGCCTGTGTGTCCTGCTCTAAGCTCTGGCTTCCTTCATGTGGTATTTGTGGCCTGCTCCCCATTACCTCCCTCAGTGACATGACTTCTATGACTTTCCCTGGTGACCTACCCTCGGAGACTTGGCCCTAGGTCCTCACTCACTACCCTGCCCTCTTTGACCTCCATCATGACCTGCCCATTGTGACCTGCCTTGGTGACCTTCCCTCTGTGACCTGCCTATGCGACCTCCCCCACTCAGTGCTTGGCCCTCTGTGACTTCACTTCTGTGACCTCTCTCGGTGAGCTGCCCCAGTGACCTTCCGTCAGTCCTGCCATCAGTACCCAGCCCTGTGTGACCAGCCATCAGTAACCAGCCCTCACTCACCTGCCTTCAGTGACCTGCCCTCTGATGCCTGCCCTCTGTGACTGCCTCAGTAACATGCTCTCTTTGGCCTCCCTCAGTGTCTTGCCCTGTATGCTCTCCCTCACATCTGTGACCTCCTTCATGACCTGCCCTCTGTCATCTGTCTTTTGTGAGCCGCCGCCCTGTCACTCGCACTCTATGACCTCGCTCAGTGACTTGCTCTAGTGACCTTCACTCAGTACTTCCATCAGGACCAGCCCTCTGTGACCTACCCTCAGTGATGTGATCTGTGTGTCCTGTCCTCAGTTCGGCCATCCGTGACCCGACCACGGTGATCTGCCCTGAGGCCTTGCTTCCTTCGCCTGGGATTTGGGATCTGCCCCATATTACGTCCTTCGGTGACATGCCTTCTATGACCTGCCTCTGTGACCGGCCTTCAGTGACCTGCCTTCGGTGACCCACCCTATGGGACCTCACTTAGTGCCTGAGCCTCTGTGACTTCTGTAACCTCCTTCAGAGACCTGCCCTGGTGAACTTCCCTCATCCTGCCATCAGTGCCCAGCCCTGTGTGCCCAGCCCTGTGTGACCAGCCGTCAGTAACTTGCCTTAAGTATCCTGCCCTCTGTGACGTGACCTCTGTGATCTGCCCTCTGCGACCTAGCCTCTATGACTTGCCCTAAGACCTGGCTTCCTTCACCTGGGCTTTGGGACCTGCCCCCTCTTACCGCCTTCAGTGACATGACTTCGAGGACCTGGCCTATCTTACCTACCCTGGGTGAAATGCCTTTGTGACCTGCCCTCTCTGACCTTCTCTGTGTTACCTGCCTTCTGTCACCTACTGTCTGTGACTTGCCCTCTGTGACCCTGCTCAGTGAGCGGCCCGAGTGAACTTCCTTCATTCCTGCCATCAGTGAGCAGCTCTGTGTGACCTGCCTCAGTCACCTGCCTTCCGTGTGTGTGGCCCTCTCTTACCTGCCATCTGTGACATGCCCGGTCTATTGTACCCTCTGTGACCTGGGCTCCAGTGACCTGCCCTAGGGACCTGCTGTCTGTGACGTGCTCTCTGAAAGCTTCATGCTTTGACTAGCCTCCTGGGACCTGCCCTCCTTGACCTGCATTCTATGACCTCCCTCAGTAACATGCTATGACCGCTGTCTGCGACCTGCCCCCTGGGAGCATCCATCTGTGACCTGGACTCAGTGACTGTCCACTGTGACCAGGCCTGTGTGTCCTGCTCTAAGCTCTGGCTTCCTTCATGTGGTATTTGTGGCCTGCTCCCCATTACCTCCCTCAGTGACATGACTTCTGTGACTGGCCCTGGTGACCTACCCTCCATTACTTGGCCCTATATCCTCACTCACAGCCGTGCCTCTTTGAACTCCCCCATGACCTGCCCTCTGTGACCTGCCCTGGTGACCTTCCCTCTGTGACCTGTCCTATGCAACCTCACTCAGTGCTTGGCCCTCTGTGAAAGAGGAGAGAAACATTGGCGTGAGAGAGAAACATCGATCGGGTGCCTCTGTCACAGGTGCCCCAATGGGGACCTGGCCTGCAATCCAGGCATGTGCCCTGAGCAGGAGTTGAACCAGTGACTTCTCACTTTAATGGATGATGCCCAACCAGCTGAGCCACACTGGTTAGGGCTCTCCTTGGCCTCTTGACCTCTTGCATATCTTACTCTGAATGCCAGGACTAAAACATTTTTATTTTAATCAGAGTTTCCCTCAACTCCAAAATTATTATGTATATGTTTTCAGGGATTCCTTGAATCTCCATGTTTATTCCCAAGTAACTTATTGAACTCCCTTACTTGCTATTAAGTTGAAACCTGAGCCTGCCAGTAGTACCTGCATGTAGGTATCCCTTCCAGATTTTTCATGAAATTTACCCTGAGGGCCCTCATGGGTGGGCTCCCTTCCTCTTTTGAATGCTGATTCTTACATTGCTTTGGCCATATCTCTGCAGGGCTTTTCTTAAGGGACAAAGAAAGCGTTTAAGGCCTGTCTCTGAAGTATTGTTATTTCCAAACACAATTCTTTTATTTTTTACTCTTTTCAAAGCAGCAGAAATGCATATGTTTTTGCCAAGAGATGAGAGGTTGTTTAGCTATTGAACTATACTTTGGCTATTACAATAACTAATGATTAGACGAGGGGATTACCCTGGAAAGGGCTACCATTTGAAAACTTCACCTTTTTCATAAAGTAATTAAAAATGATTGCAGACAAGTTTCCTCTTCTTCTCTTCCCCCAGCTCCCTACTATTCTTTTTGCTCACTTCTCTCTCCCTCCCTAACCTGAACTTGATTGACTAATTCATGAGGTATCTTGACCCCCTTCTTCCTTGCTGCCTCTTACCAAAGGATATGGGAAGCCAGAGTTTCTGGTGGCCAGGGCTGGCCACGTGACCCAATTATGGCCAAGGAAACATAAATGGAAATGTGTTAGGGGGATTCCGGGACAGACCTGGCTTCTCCATGAAAAGGACAGAGAAGGGAGATCATCGGTAGAGCCTATTTCCCCATCTTCCTGTCTTGAAGGCAGACAGAATCTCTGGGTTTGCAACAGCAATCTTGTCCCCGCGACACAACCAGCATTCAGATGAAAAACGCAAAGATGGCAGAGTAGAAATAGTGCAAGAGCCTGGTCTTTGACGACCTTTTTTTCCCAGCTGAGCCAGTGTTGGCACACCACCCCCATCGAACTTAATGTCAGTGATAAAAGCAAAGCCCTGTTTCAATACTCTGTGAATTACTATGACCTGCAGAGGAAGCCATTCAAAACTGATACATACCCTTCACCCTTTTTTCCTTCTTTTCATCTGCCTCCCCTTTTGTGTTTTCTTCTTTCCCTGTATGGGCTGAATGCTCCCCCCATTCATATGTTGAAGTTCTAACCTCTAGTACCTCAGAATGTGACTGTATTTGGAGATACTTAAAGAGGTAATCAAATTAAAATAAAATCAAAGTGGGCGTGGATTTAAAAAGAGGAAATTTAGACACAGAGATGGACAGAGAACAGACATGTACAGACACAGGGAGATGGTCATCTATACGCTTAAGAAAGACACCTCTGAAGAAATCAACCGTGATGATACTTTTATCTTAAGCAAGCCTCCAGAAATGTGAGAAACTACATTTCTTTTGTTTAAAAAAGTAATAAGTAAAAAGCAGCTGAAATTCATTCTCTCATAGTTATAGAGGCCAGAGAAGTCTAAGATCAAGGTGTTGGCAGGTTGGTTTCTTGTGAGAGCGTCCTGTTTTGCTGGAAATCTGTGGTACACCTGACCCCCAACTTTGTCTTCGCATGGTTTCTCCCTGTGTCCAGGGCAGCAATCATAATGAATCGAGGCCACCCTAATAACGTCATTTTAACTTGATCACTTCTGTAGAGACCGTCTCCAAATTAAGGTCATGTTCTGAAGTTCTGCACATTAGGACTTAGGCATGTGAATTTGAAAGGGACACAATTCAACCTACAACACTACCCAAGCTAGAAACCCTAGAGTGAGCTTTGAGTGTTCCCTCTCTCTGCTCCCTGACTCCAATCTTGAACCAAGCTCTGTTGCTTCTCTTCTTGTCCGCTCCCAAGTCTGCACTTTCATCTTCAGGTGACCTCTGTCCCCGACACATCTTCTCCAGTAAGCTTTTCCTGAAAACTGCTGTAGTCCTAATGTCACACAGTACTAGGTTTGTTACATTGCTCTAGCTGTTTGAGGACACACAGTGACTCTCTAGCACTTATGAAATCAAATTGAAAGGCCCCTTCCTTGTTCCAGAGCTCTCCATACCTCCCTCAAAAATCACCACTCCCTGGGGAGGCTGCCTCGTTCTCAGGAGACACCACGTCCTATGTGTTTCTTCTTCCAAGCCTTTATGCAATTTCCATTGCTTAGAATACGCTTCTCTGACTGTTCTAAACTTATAAAGACCAGCCTAAGTCATACTTATTAGTGGCAACCTTTCCCGATGGTTCCCTTCTTAGAATCTTACTAGGTTGTACTATACTCAATATCTTACCATTCTGTTCTTCCTTCCTTCCTTCCTTCCTTCCTTCCTTCTTTCCTTCTTTTCTTTCTTTCTTTCTTTCTTTCTTTCTTTCTTTCTTTCTTTCTTTCTTCCTTTCTCTCTCTCTCTCTCACTCTCTCTTTTTATTTCTCTCTCTCTCTCTCTCTCTCTCTCTCTCTCTCTCTCTCTCTCTCTCTCTCTTTCTCTCTTTCTTTTACCATTTTAATATGTGAGTCTGTTCAAGCAAGCTGGGTTATCAAACTAAAGAGGTTCACCACTTGAGGTGCTCTAATCAAGAAGGAGGCATGGTAGTTTTATTTTGAGGTAGATGGAATAGACATAGTCCAAATGTCAGACATGGAATTCAAAACAATGATGGTGAAGAAGCTCAATATACTCGACAACCTCAAAAACAACTACGACAACCTCCAAGGAAGTTACCAACAGCTGCAAGAAAATTACAGGGAACTTGCAGAGAACTACACCAGCATAAAAAAGACATAGAAACTATCAACAAGAACCAGGAAGAAATGAAGAATGCAATCTCTGAACTGAACAACACAGTAGAATCAGTCAAAAGCAGACTAAACGAAGCAGAGGATCGTATTAGTGAGATAGAGGACAATGTAGGAAAAAATTCTCAGACGATACTGCAAAATGAAAAAAAGATTTAAAAAGTATGAAGAAGAGATAAGGGAGTTGCAGGATAGCATAAGGAAGAGAAATATAAGAGTAATTGGAATCAAAGAGGAATCAGAAGAACAAGGAATAGATAAACTGATAGGAAAAATAGTGACAGAAAAATTTCCCAACCTGATGAGAGAAAGAGTTATGCAAGTCCAGAAAGCACAGAGAGTTCCAATAAAGAGGAACCCCCCAAAACCCACTCCAAGGCACATCATAGTTAAAATGGCAACATTCCAAGACAGAGAATCCTAAAATCAGCAAGAGAAAAACAGCAAATAACTTACAAGGGAGCTCCAATAAGGCTGTCGACCGATTTCTCAACAGAAACACTACAAGCCACAAGGGAATGGTCAAAAATATTTCAAGCAATGAAAAACAAAGGCCTACAACCAAGAATATTCGACCCGGCAAGGCTCTCACTCAAAATAGAAGGGGAAATAAGGAGTTTCTCAGACAAAGGAAGACTAAAAGAATACATCTCCACCAAACCAGCATTGCAAGAGATGCTAAAGGGAATAGTCTAAGAAAAAGAAAGAGAAAAAAAAAATATATATATATATATATAATGTATATAAAGAGTAGAGGAACAGAGCTACAAAGGGAAATGAATAAATACATGTTGAGAATAACCTTAAATGTAAATGGATTAAATGCTCCAATTAAAAGACATAGGGTAACAGAATGGATAAGAAAACAGGACCCACATATTTGCTTTCTACAAGAAACACACCTCAAAACAAAAGATTTACATAGACTGAAAGTAAAGGGATATAAAAAAGTATTCCAAGCAAACAGACCTGACAAAAGAGCTGGGGTAGCAGTACTCATATCAGACAAAACGGATTTCAAAGCAAGGGCAATACAAAGAGACAAAGAAGGACATTTCATAATACTTAAAGGAACAGTCCATCAAGAAGATATAACACTGATAAACATATATGCACCCGACATAGGAGCACCCGAATACATAAAGCAAATACTAGAAGACCACAAGAAGGATATTAACAACAACACACTCATAGTAGGGGACTTCAACACTCCATTATCAACAACAAAGAGATCATCCAAGCAAAGAAACACCAAGGATATACAGGCATTGAACAACACACTAAACCACACGGACTTAACTGATATATATATATATATATATATATATATATATATATAGAACTTTTCACCCCAAAGAAGCAAAATGTACATTCTTTTCAAAGGCACATGGGACGTTTTCAAAGATAGACCATATGATAGGACACAAAACAAGCCTCAACAAATTCAAGAAAATTGAAATGATACCAAGCATCATTTCAGACCACAATGCCTTGAAACGAAACATCAACCTCAGAGAAAAGAATCAAAGACACCCAAACTCATGGAGAATGAATAACACGCTATTAAATAACGAATGGGTTAACAATGACATCAAAGAGGAAATCAAGAAATTTCTAGAAACTAATGACAATGAACACACAACAGCCCAAAACCTATGGGACACGGCAAAAGCAGTCCTAAGAGGGAAGTTCATAGCAATACAGGCATATCTGAAAAGAACAGAAGAAGCTCAAATAAAAATAAAAATAAAAAACTAATCCTAAAGCTACAAGAACTAGAACAACAGCAACAAACAAAGCCTAGGGCAAGAAGAAGAAAGGAAATCCTCAAGATCAGAGCAGAACTAAGTGACATAGAGACTAAACAAACACTCCAAAAAATCAACAAAACCAAGAGCTGGTTCTTTGAAAAAATAAACAAAATCGACAAGCCTCTAGCCAGGTTCATCAAGAAAAAAAGAGAGAAGACACAAATAAACAAAATCAGAAAGGAAAGAGGAGAAATCACGACTGATACCTCAGAAATACAAACAATTGTAAGAAATTACTACAGACAACTGTATGGCAAGAAATTCGACAACCTAGAAGAAATGAACAAATTTCTAGAAACGTATAACCTTCCAAAACTGAACCAAGAAGAAGTAGAAAGTCTCGACAGACCAATAACAAAGGAGGAAATCGAAACAGCGATCCAAAAGCTCCCTGCACACAAAAGCCCTGGACCGGATGGCTTCACAGGCAAATTTTACAAAACATTGAGGGAAGAACTAACTCCTACCCTAACCAAACTATTCCAAAAAATCCAAGAAGAGGGAAAAAATCCCAAACTCTTTCTACCCTAATTCTAAACCAGGTCAAGACACAACGAAGAAAAAGAACTACAGGCCAATATCACTGATGAACATAGATGCTAAAATCCTCAATACGATTTTGGCAAACAGGATCCAGCAATACATCAAAAAGATCATACACCATGATCAAGTGGGATTCATCCCGGGGATGCAAGGATGGTTTAATATTCTCAAAGCAATAAATATAACACATCACCTAAACAAAATGAAAGACAAAAATCACATGATCCTATCTATAGATGCAGAGAAAGCATTTGATAAAGTACAACACCCATTGATGATGAAAACACTCAGCAAAATGGGAATAGAGGGAGCATACGTTAACATAATTAAGGCTATATAGGAGAAGCCCGAAGCCAACATCATACTCAATGGACAAAAACTGAAAGCGTTCCCCCTGAAATCAGGAACTCGACAAGGCTGTCCACTCTCTCCACTCCTATTCAACATAGTGTTGGAAGTCCTAGCCACAGCAATCAGACAAGACAAAGAAATAGAAGGCATCCAAATTGGGAAAGAAGACGTAAAACTATCACTATTTGCAGACGACATGATAGCATACCTAGAAAACCCTATAAACCCCACTAAAAGACTACTCGATATAATAAGTGAATTTGGCAAAATAGCAGGGTACAAAATAAATATACAGAAATCTAAGGCATTTCTGTACACCAACAATAAACTATCGGAGACAGAGGCAAAAGAGAAAATACCTTTTACTATAGCAGTAAGAAAAACAAAATACCTAGGAATAAACTTAACCAAAGAGATAAAAAGACCCGTACACTGAAAATCACGCCACAATGAAGGAAGATACAAAAAAAATGGAAGCAAATACCATGTTCTTGGATGGGAAGAATCAACATCATCAAAATGGCCCTACTACCCAAAGCAATTTACAGTTTCAATGCAATCCCTATTAAAATGCCATTGACATATTTCACTGACCTAGAACAAATACTCCAAAAATTCATATGGAACCAAAAAGACCCCGAATAGCAACAGCAATCTTGAGACAGAAGAACACAGCAGGAGGAATCACGATACCAGACATCAAACAATACTACAAAGCCACTGTGATCAAAACAGTCTGGTACTGGCATAAGAACAGACACATAGATCAGTGGAACACAATAGAGAGTCCAGAAAACAACCCAGGCCTCTATGGTCAACTAATCTTTGATAAAGGAGGAAGGGACATAAAATGGAGTGAGAAGAGCCTCTCTAACTAATGGTGCTGGGAAAACTGGACAGGGACGTGCAAAAAAATGAAACTAGACCACCAACTTACACCACACACGAGAATAAACTCAAGATGGATTAAAGACTTAAATGTAAGACGTGACACCACAAAAGTCCTAGAGGAAAACGTAGGCAGGAAAATTTCAGATATCCCACGTAACAATATCTTCACGGATACATCTCCTAAGGCAAGAGAAATAAAGGAAAAAATAAACAAATGCGACTACATCAAACTAAAGTGTTTCTGCTCAGCAAAAGAAAACATCAGCACGATGAAAAGGAAACCAACCATATGGGAAAACATATCTGCCAATGATATCGCAGACAGGGGACTGATCTCCAAAATATATAAGGAGCTTATATGACTCAACATCAAGAAAATAAACAACCCAATTAAATAACGGGCGAAGGACCTGAACAAACACTTCTCCGAAGAGGACATACAGAAGGTCCATAGGCACATGAAAAAATGCTCAACATCATTGGCCATCAGGGAGATGCAAATAAAAACCACAATGAGACACCACTTTACACCTGTCAGAATGGTCATCATCAACAAATCAACAAACAGCAAATACTGGCCAGGATGTGGAGAAACGGAAACCTACTGCACTGTTGGCGGGAATGCAGACTGGTGCAGCCACTATGCAAAACAGTATGGAATTACCTCAGAAAACTAAAAATGGAACTGCCTTTTGAAACAGCGATTCCACTGCTAGGATTATACCCGAAAAATCCTAAAACCCTAATTCAAAAAAACCTATGCACCCCTATGTTCATAGCAGCCCTGTTTACAATAGCTAAGTGCTGGAAACAGCCTAAGTGCCCATCTGTAGATGAGTGGATCAAAACACTGTGGTACATTTACACAATGGAATACTATGTAGCAGAAAGAAAGAAGGAACTCCTGCCATTTGCGACAACATGGATAGAACTAGAGAGAATTATGCTTAGTGAAATAAGCCAGGCAAAGATAGCAAAATACCGTATGATATCCCCTAATACAGGAAACTAAAGAGCAACACAAACAAACGAACTGAATAGGACAAAGACTAGAATAGCAGTCAGTAGTGGGGAGGGGGGAGGGAGAGAAGGGGGATAAGTAAGGGAAGGGACTAGTCAAGGAACATGTATAAACGACTCATGGACATGGACAATGGGGAGGGATATGATTGTGGGAGAAGGGATGGGCTGGGTGGGGGGAGCAATGGGGGACAATGGGACAACTGTAATTGAAAAACCAAAAAATAAATAAATAAATAAATAAATAAAAGGAAAAATAAATAAATAAAACAAACCAGCAAACATAAAACAAGCGAAATTATCATTGAGTGTTACCTCTGACCACAAAGGAATCGATAACAAAAGTAACAGGAATATCCCCAAATACTTTGAAACTAAACAATGCACCTCATTGATCAAAGGGGAAATATTAAGGCAAATAAAAACGCATTGAACTGAATGAGTATGAAAATACAATACATCAAAGTTTGTAGGACACAGAGCAGTGCTGCAAGAGAAGTTTATAGCCCACTGTCTATATTAGGAAAGAGGAAACGTCTAAAAGTCAATCTAAGCTCCACATCAAAACTAGAAAAAGAAGAGCAAAATAAATCCAAAGCAAAGATAAAGTAGGGAATATTCAAGATAAAAGCAAAAATTGATGAAATAGAAAATAGAAAAATCAATAGAGAAAATTAATGAAACAGAACGCTGTTTCTTTGCAAAGATCAATAAAATTGACAAACCTCTAGCAAGACTGACAATTAAATACAAATTAACAATAACAGAAATGAAACAAAGGATATCATTACAGACCCTATGATAGATATAAACTTGACAACTTAATTGAAATGGAAAAATCCCTTGGAAATCACAAACGACCAGGATATACTCAGTATTTAATACATAATTTGAATAGTTCCATTGTTTTAAAGGGATTACATTTGTAATTAAAAAAAGTCTTTCGGCCCAAAATATTTCACTGGAGAGTGAAACTAAATGTTTAAAGAATAACTGACATCAATTCTATACCATCTCTCTAAGACACAGAAGAGGAGGAAATACCTTACAACTACTTATATGAGAACACTTTTACCATGATACCAAACCATACAAAGACAGTATGAGAAAAGAAAACTACAGACCGATATCCCTCATGAAAATAGACTCAAAATCTTTAGCAAGCTGTTGCAAACAGAACGTAGCCAAATATAAGAAGTATATTATATGCCATGACCTAGTGAGGTTTATTCTAGGGATGCGAGGCTGGTTCAAAAAAATCAATCCACGTTAATAGGCCAAGGAATCCATGAGCACAAAAAGAAAGCTATGAGAGCTAATAAACCAGCTCAAGGGTACAGGACATAAGATCATACAAAACTCAGTTGTATTTCTATTGAATTGTATTTCTATTTCAATTGTATTCATTTGCAAGAAACAATGTGAAAATAAAATTAAGACAATTCTACTTACGATGACATCAAAAATAATAAAAGACTTAGAAAATAAATGTAATCAAAGAACTACAAGACTTGTACACCGAGACCCACAAAATATCGAGAGAAATTAAAGACCTAAACAAATGTAAAGACATCCCATGTTCATCAAGTAGGATACTTAATATTGTTAAGATGGCAGCCCTCAAATTGATCTACAGAATCAATACAATCTGTATCAAAATCTGTGCAGAGAAGAGTTAACATAGTGGGCCCGACAATGCTATCGTTTTTGAAAATCCTGCTTGCAAGGTTGGCCCTTGGCTGGGATCTAGGAACTTGGATTTGGTCGGAGGGAAGGGCTCCCACTATCCCAACTGATGAGAGTAGCTTATTGTACCTTAACTGTTTGTGCAAACAATATGATTTATGGTGAACAACAGCTTTCCCCCTGGGACTCTGGGATTTTGGTATGTGCTAGGCAGAGGGTGCCTGGAGGACCAGCCCCTAATGAAAGCCCTTGGCACTGTCTCTAATGAGCTGTCCTCATAAACAGCATTTCCACACAAGTTGTCACAACTCTTCATTGCAAAAAGCTATACTAAGTGAAAGCAGTCACAACAGACTACCTATTATATGGTTCCATTTATATTAAATGTCCAGAATAAGTCAATCTATACATCCACAAAGCAGATTACTGGCCGCCAACAGCTGGAGAGGTATAGAGTTGGGGGAGTTACGATAGCTAAAGGGCATGAGGTTTCTTTTTTTGGTGATGAAGATGTTCTAGAATCTATTTTGGTGATGACTGCACAACTCTGTGAGTACACTGAAAGTCACTGAATTGTACGCTTTATATGGATGGTATTTGAATTAGGTGTCAATGAAGCTGTTATACAATTACAGTGGGTAATAAAATATATTGGTTCTTTAAAAAGTCTGTTGAAGAGTGACAGGAAAGACTCCATGGAACCAGTGAGGAAGTTGGTTCAATAAGCCAGGCAATTTGTACCAAAATAGTCCAATGTTCTTGGTCACGGCCAAGCAGTTCTATAAGGTTCTGGGCACAGCAATTCTTGAACAACCGTTATCAGTAATTTTCTTTCTTTTAAAAAAAATTGCGATATAACAGACATATAACAAACATATCAGTTTTCGATGCACACACTGATTTTGAATTATATAAATAGCCTTAAGCACTTACTAATATATATGAACCTAATAGTACCCCTGGCAGGAGAAATGACAATGAGTAAAACACACTCATTCTGTATTTGGAAAGGTAACGCTCATAATGAAATAACTACCAACACACGAAAGAACATGATACGTGCCAAAGCAAGGCTAAAATACAACTGCTAAGGATTTCAGAGGACATGTTGTTCGGCACACCATTATTGCCAGTACAGTCACTGTTGTCATATTCAGCCCAACATCACCAAGAATGATTACTGAGTGTCTAAGTACATGAGCAACTCTTAAGAGTCTATACAGAGAGTTAGGCGAAGTTCTTCCTTGAACCTAACACATCTTTATGATGGGACTACTAAGGAAATAGTACATTAATGTTATAAGTGTGTCATCTCTATTATAAATAATTATGAAATATTAGGTTATAAATGTAACATACATAAAACGGCAGGTTTTCGGATGCAAGTTATTCTAGAGGGGGGATTCGCCGAGTTCCCTTTTAATTTGAGGAATGCCTTGGCAAAATGGGTTTTTGTATGGAGTGATCTTGTACCGTGTGGAAACACGTTTCCCAAGCAGCTGCGAACTCCTAGTGGCCACACGAACTCATTACCATCTAGCTTTGAGAGCAACAGGCACAGAAAGGTTAAGTCTGACATCCCTGCGGGGCAACTACCTGACAAAGCTGAAGACTAGGGCAGTCTTCATCCTATTTAAATGTCCCTAAAACCAGGGGCGATCCTGAAGGGTGTGTGGGTGGATCGATGCCTATAAGCACTATGAGGGAACCTGAAGAGGTTTATGCTTCCAGATCCCCTTTCTTTCCTCCGAGGCCTTTGTTTGAAACATTTATTGACAAATAAAGACACTCTCTGGAGGGAAGGAGAAAAACTGTCAGCAACTAATATTACATTTAAATACTTTTCTGTCAGAAAAGTTTGTTGGTCTGATAAAAAACGAAAAAGAATCCCGACTAACAGCCTAGTTTCCTCAGCCACTTCTCCAGCTCTGACATAAACATTTTTTTAAAGCACCATTAACAAGCCATACATGGATTGAAAGCTAAAGCTACACACGGGAGAGCCGCTCCCCACCAGTCAGTAACGGAAAAAAGACGAAACAAAACAGAACATAACAAAACAAACAGATGAGGGGCAGAGGGATAAGGGACTAACCGCCTCGGAATTACCACGTCAGACCAGCGGCCTCACGACCGACGGTTTCAGACCAACCGCCTCACACTAACGGCCAACAGGTGGTGCGCCGACCCTAGCATGCTCACCGGCAGGGCGAGATAACCGATCAACACTTTTCAATCAGGCTTGAAACCACCAGAGAGGGCCAAAAATTCAGACTAGGTACCTTTTACCCTTGCTTTTTTTGCTATGGGGATTCCTCTTCTGCATCTTCGGACCCTAGAAGAGAGTAAACGCGTGCTAATCTCTGAGCACACACATGTAAACCCCCGTCCCCAAGATAATGGAAGCGGCTCGTACTGGAAGTGGCTCATACCGGAAGTGGCTGAACCACCAATCAAATGGCCTCTCTGGGCTCCATTTTGCCGTTAATAAAACCTGGATTAAAATAGTACCCATATCATACAGCTGCGTGAGAAATAAATGAGATAATGCATGCAAAACACAGCACCGGGCAAATGTTCAGACCTGCAGAGTTAGAAACGCTGGGAGGGGGCCCAACTATCTGTTTCAATACGCTCTCCAGGTGATTCTGAGGCATGCCTGAAGTGTGAGTTTTTGCTTTATGAAGAACGCTGCCCACTCAAATAGCTAACCAAAATCTTTGTTATTATTTCAGATTCCATGACTCCATGCTTTCTGAATTATGTTTCCTGCCTGAACTTTCAAAACCGTTATTTGTTTCTTGAGCCCAACTCTGTAGCCCGTATCACCACGGATACGAAGAGAAAGAGAGAACCTGTCTTCAAGGTTTCAGTGTAGGTGATCCAAGAATAGGAAAAGTTGATTAAGACTAATGGTCACAGTATCATTGCATAAACTAAATTAGGGAGGCTAAATCTGAGGCTGAAAGATACTTGGTGGCACTGACAGGCAGACCAGTTTCATGAAGGCTGATAGTTCGGTTCAGTTCAACTTCATGTTGCCATTATTCATAATAATTACATTACAAACACAGGTTCCATTTTTATTAATAGCTCTTTCAAATCAAATACAAACTGAAAGCATAGTTAAAGTGTGATTTGTATGGCTATTCACAAGTTTGTATGGAGGAGAAGATATTTGGATAGAATAAACAAGGCTAGAAAATGAATGATGGTCTTAGGGGGAAAAAAAGGTGACCAAAGCTTCTGGGTTTAACATATTTATGTTTGTCTCTTAGAGGATAACCTAAGTGCATACTACTTTACACATATCCACACACTAATGTAGCATGTTCCTTTTTTTTTGACTCTGAACATCCTTTCTTCCCCATCTGTCAATACGGGACACTCTGAGAGCCTCAGCAGCTTAAGAGAAAGAAGAGGCAGTACCACTGTACATCTGTACTACTGAAAGTACAGATGTAGCTCTTTGAACTGAAGATATGAGATGCTATCTGGTTCTCATGTATGTCTTTCTAAAAGTTGTTGTTGCACTTATTGTTAACTCATAAAGACTGTGTTCCGAAGGAGGCCAGCAACAGTTTTCAACCAGATGAAATTCTAACCACCATATACAGATAATCAAACGATTTCAACAGATGGAATTATGCCCTTGCTGTGCCGTTGTTGTTCTGCTTCATTGTATGCTTCAGTGAGCTTTCGAGTTGATACAGTAGACTAAAGAGCAAACACTGGTTTCAAGAACGCTGGAGTCTTTTGGGTAGTGTGCTTCACCTGACACACCAAAGGATCTATAGGTGACTTCACCGTTCCCAGTGGTTTCCTATGTTGTTTCTTGGTAATTCACTGTGAAACTCTGAAAATACCGTGTTTTCAAAGAGACCTAGCTTAGAAATTATATCAGGCAAAGCATCATTATTTGAAACAGGAGAGAACATCACAATTTCTAGCAATTATAACAGAAGTTATTGCTTTCTCTTCCCTGTCCGTGCGGTGATGGCATACATTGTGGGAGATAGTGACCGGTGGCATTGCCATTGAAGGCAGAATCAGAGATAGCGATGTTTCGACATATCTTGTTTTACGTGCAGAGTAACGCATGTACTACTGAAAGTACAGATGTAGCTCTTTGAACTGAAGATATGAGATGCTATCTGGTTCTCATGTATGTCTTTCTAAAAGTTGTTGTTGCACTTATTGTTAACTCATAAAGACTGTGTTCCGAAGGAGGCCAGCAACAGTTTTCAACCAGATGAAATTCTAACCACCATATACAGATAATCAAACGATTTCAACAGATGGAATTATGCCCTTGCTGTGCCGTTGTTGTTCTGCTTCATTGTATGCTTCAGTGAGCTTTCGAGTTGATACAGTAGACTAAAGAGCAAACACTGGTTTCAAGAACGCTGGAGTCTTTTGGGTAGTGTGCTTCACCTGACACACCAAAGGATCTATATGTGACTTCACCGTTCCCAGTGGTTTCCTATGTTGTTTCTTGGTAATTCACTGTGAAACTCTGAAAATACCGTGTTTTCAAAGAGACCTAGCTTAGAAATTATATCAGGCAAAGCATCATTCTTTGAAACAGGAGAGAACATCACAATTTCTAGCAATTATAACAGAAGTTATTGCTTTCTCTTCCCTGTCCGGGCGGTGATGGCATTCATTGTGGGAGATAGTGACGGGTGGCATTCCCATTGAAGGCAGAAGCAGAGATAGCGATGTCTCGACATATCTTGTTTTCCGGGCAGAGTAACGCATGTACAACTGAAAGTAGAGATGTAGCTCTTTGAACTGAAGATATGAGATGCTATCTGGTTCTCATGTATGTCTTTCTAAAAGTTGTTGTTGCACTTATTGTTAACTCATAAATACTGTGTTCCGAAGGCGCCCAGCAACAGTTTTCAACCAGAAGAAATTCTAACCACCATACACAGATAATCAAACGATTTCAACAGATGGAATTATGCCCTTGCTGTGCCTTTTTTGTTCTGCTTCATTGTATGCTTCAGTGAGCTTTCGAGTTGATACAGTAGACTAAAGAGCAAACACTGGTTTCAGGAACGCTGGAGTCTTTTGGGTAGTGTGTTTCACCTGACACACCAAAGGATTTATATGTGACTTCACCGTTCACAGTGGTTTCCTATGTTGTTTCTTGGTAATTCACTGTGAAACTCTGAAAATACCGTGTTTTCAAAGAGACCTAGCTTAGAAATTATATCAGGCAAAGCATCATTCTTTGAAACAGGAGAGAACATCACAATTTCTAGCAATTATAACAGAAGTTATTGCTTTCTCTTCCCTGTCCGTGCGGTGATGACATTCATTGTGGGAGATAGTGACTGCTGGCATTGCCATTGAAGGCAGAATCAGAGATAGCGATGTTTCGACATATCTTGTTTTCCGTGCAGAGTAACGTATGTACTACTGAAAGTACAGATGTAGCTCTTTGAACTGAAGATATGAGATGCTATCTGGTTCTCATGTATGTCTTTCTAAAAGTTGTTGTTGCACTTATTGTTAACTCATAAAGACTGTGTTCCGAAGGAGGCCAGCAACAGTTTTCAACCAGATGAAATTCTAACCACCATATACAGATAATCAAACGATTTCAACAGATGGAATTATGCCCTTGCTGTGCCGTTGTTGTTCTGCTTCATTGTATGCTTCAGTGAGCTTTCGAGTTGATACAGTAGACTAAAGAGCAAACACTGGTTTCAAGAACGCTGGAGTCTTTTGGGTAGTGTGCTTCACCTGACACACCAAAGGATCTATAGGTGACTTCACCGTTCCCAGTGGTTTCCTATGTTGTTTCTTGGTAATTCACTGTGAAACTCTGAAAATACCGTGTTTTCAAAGAGACCTAGCTTAGAAATTATATCAGGCAAAGCATCATTCTTTGAAACAGGAGAGAACATCACAATTTCTAGCAATTATAACAGAAGTTATTGCTTTCTCTTCCCTGTCCGTGCGGTGATGACATTCATTGTGGGAGATAGTGACTGCTGGCATTGCCATTGAAGGCAGAATCAGAGATAGCGATGTTTCGACATATCTTGTTTTCCGTGCAGAGTAACGTATGTACTACTGAAAGTACAGATGTAGCTCTTTGAACTGAAGATATGAGATGCTATCTGGTTCTCATGTATATCTTTCTAAAAGTTGATGTTGCCTTTATTTTTAACTCATAAATACTGTGTTCCGAAGGAGCCCAGCAACAGTTTTCAACCAGAAGAAATTCTAACCACCATACACAGATAATCAAACGATTTCAACAGATGGAATTATGCCCTTGCTGTGCCTTTTTTGTTCTGCTTCATTGTATGCTTCAGTGAGCTTTCGAGTTGATAGAGTAGACTAAAGAGCAAACACTGGTTTCAAGAACGCTGGAGTCTTTTGGGTAGTGTGCTTCACCTGACACACCAAAGGATCTATATGTGACTTCACCGTTCCCAGTGGTTTCCTATGTTGTTTCTTGGTAATTCACTGTGAAACTCTGAAAATACCGTGTTTTCAAAGAGACCTAGCTTAGAAATTATATCAGGCAAAGCATCATTCTTTGAAACAGGAGAGAACATCACAATTTCTAGCAATTATAACAGAAGTTATTGCTTTCTCTTCCCTGTTCGTGCGGTGATGGCATTCATTGTGGGAGATAGTGACCGGTGGCATTGCCATTGAAGGCAGAATCAGAGATAGCGATGTTTCGACATATCTTGTTTTACGTGCAGAGTAACGCATGTACTACTGAAAGTACAGATGTAGCTCTTTGAACTGAAGATATGAGATGCTATCTGGTTCTCATGTATGTCTTTCTAAAAGTTGTTCTTGCACTTATTGTTAACTCATAAAGACTGTGTTCCGAAGGAGGCCAGCAACAGTTTTCAACCAGATGAAATTCTAACCACCATATACAGATAATCAAACGATTTCAACAGATGGAATTATGCCCTTGCTGTGCCGTTGTTGTTCTGCTTCATTGTATGCTTCAGTGAGCTTTCGAGTTGATACAGTAGACTAAAGAGCAAACACTGGTTTCAAGAACGCTGGAGTCTTTTGGGTAGTGTGCTTCACCTGACACACCAAAGGATCTATATGTGACTTCACCGTTCACAGTGGTTTCCTATGTTGTTTCTTGGTAATTCACTGTGAAACTCTGAAAATACCGTGTTTTCAAAGAGACCTAGCTTAGAAATTATATCAGGCAAAGCATCATTCTTTGAAACAGGAGAGAACATCACAATTTCTAGCAATTATAACAGAAGTTATTGCTTTCTCTTCCCTGTCCGTGCGGTGATGACATTCATTGTGGGAGATAGTGACTGCTGGCATTGCCATTGAAGGCAGAATCAGAGATAGCGATGTTTCGACATATCTTGTTTTCCGTGCAGAGTAACGTATGTACTACTGAAAGTACAGATGTAGCTCTTTGAACTGAAGATATGAGATGCTATCTGGTTCTCATGTATATCTTTCTAAAAGTTGATGTTGCCTTTATTTTTAACTCATAAATACTGTGTTCCGAAGGAGCCCAGCAACAGTTTTCAACCAGAAGAAATTCTAACCACCATACACAGATAATCAAACGATTTCAACAGATGGAATTATGCCCTTGCTGTGCCTTTTTTGTTCTGCTTCATTGTATGCTTCAGTGAGCTTTCGAGTTGATAGAGTAGACTAAAGAGCAAACACTGGTTTCAAGAACGCTGGAGTCTTTTGGGTAGTGTGCTTCACCTGACACACCAAAGGATCTATATGTGACTTCACCGTTCCCAGTGGTTTCCTATGTTGTTTCTTGGTAATTCACTGTGAAACTCTGAAAATACCGTGTTTTCAAAGAGACCTAGCTTAGAAATTATATCAGGCAAAGCATCATTCTTTGAAACAGGAGAGAACATCACAATTTCTAGCAATTATAACAGAAGTTATTGCTTTCTCTTCCCTGTCCGTGCGGTGATGACATTCATTGTGGGAGATAGTGACTGCTGGCATTGCCATTGAAGGCAGAATCAGAGATAGCGATGTTTCGACATATCTTGTTTTCCGTGCAGAGTAACGTATGTACTACTGAAAGTACAGATGTAGCTCTTTGAACTGAAGATATGAGATGCTATCTGGTTCTCATGTATATCTTTCTAAAAGTTGATGTTGCCTTTATTTTTAACTCATAAATACTGTGTTCCGAAGGAGCCCAGCAACAGTTTTCAACCAGAAGAAATTCTAACCACCATACACAGATAATCAAACGATTTCAACAGATGGAATTATGCCCTTGCTGTGCCTTTTTTGTTCTGCTTCATTGTATGCTTCAGTGAGCTTTCGAGTTGATAGAGTAGACTAAAGAGCAAACACTGGTTTCAAGAACGCTGGAGTCTTTTGGGTAGTGTGCTTCACCTGACACACCAAAGGATCTATATGTGACTTCACCGTTCACAGTGGTTTCCTATGTTGTTTCTTGGTAATTCACTGTGAAACTCTGAAAATACCGTGTTTTCAAAGAGACCTAGCTTAGAAATTATATCAGGCAAAGCATCATTCTTTGAAACAGGAGAGAACATCACAATTTCTAGCAATTATAACAGAAGTTATTGCTTTCTCTTCCCTGTTCGTGCGGTGATGGCATTCATTGTGGGAGATAGTGACCGGTGGCATTGCCATTGAAGGCAGAATCAGAGATAGCGATGTTTCGACATATCTTGTTTTACGTGCAGAGTAACGCATGTACTACTGAAAGTACAGATGTAGCTCTTTGAACTGAAGATATGAGATGCTATCTGGTTCTCATGTATGTCTTTCTAAAAGTTGTTGTTGCACTTATTGTTAACTCATAAAGACTGTGTTCCGAAGGAGGCCAGCAACAGTTTTCAACCAGATGAAATTCTAACCACCATATACAGATAATCAAACGATTTCAACAGATGGAATTATGCCCTTGCTGTGCCGTTGTTGTTCTGCTTCATTGTATGCTTCAGTGAGCTTTCGAGTTGATAGAGTAGACTAAAGAGCAAACACTGGTTTCAAGAACGCTGGAGTCTTTTGGGTAGTGTGCTTCACCTGACACACCAAAGGATCTATATGTGACTTCACCGTTCCCAGTGGTTTCCTATGTTGTTTCTTGGTAATTCACTGTGAAACTCTGAAAATACCGTGTTTTCAAAGAGACCTAGCTTAGAAATTATATCAGGCAAAGCATCATTCTTTGAAACAGGAGAGAACATCACAATTTCTAGCAATTATAACAGAAGTTATTGCTTTCTCTTCCCTGTCCGGGCGGTGATGGCATTCATTGTGGGAGATAGTGACGGGTGGCATTCCCATTGAAGGCAGAAGCAGAGATAGCGATGTCTCGACATATCTTGTTTTCCGGGCAGAGTAACGCATGTACAACTGAAAGTACAGATGTAGCTCTTTGAACTGAAGATATGAGATGCTATCTGGTTCTCATGTATGTCTTTCTAAAAGTTGTTGTTGCACTTATTGTTAACTCATAAATACTGTGTTCCGAAGGCGCCCAGCAACAGTTTTCAACCAGAAGAAATTCTAACCACCATACACAGATAATCAAACGATTTCAACAGATGGAATTATGCCCTTGCTGTGCCTTTTTTGTTCTGCTTCATTGTATGCTTCAGTGAGCTTTCGAGTTGATACAGTAGACTAAAGAGCAAACACTGGTTTCAGGAACGCTGGAGTCTTTTGGGTAGTGTGTTTCACCTGACACACCAAAGGATTTATATGTGACTTCACCGTTCACAGTGGTTTCCTATGTTGTTTCTTGGTAATTCACTGTGAAACTCTGAAAATACCGTGTTTTCAAAGAGACCTAGCTTAGAAATTATATCAGGCAAAGCATCATTCTTTGAAACAGGAGAGAACATCACAATTTCTAGCAATTATAACAGAAGTTATTGCTTTCTCTTCCCTGTCCGTGCGGTGATGACATTCATTGTGGGAGATAGTGACTGCTGGCATTGCCATTGAAGGCAGAATCAGAGATAGCGATGTTTCGACATATCTTGTTTTCCGTGCAGAGTAACGTATGTACTACTGAAAGTACAGATGTAGCTCTTTGAACTGAAGATATGAGATGCTATCTGGTTCTCATGTATGTCTTTCTAAAAGTTGTTGTTGCACTTATTGTTAACTCATAAAGACTGTGTTCCGAAGGAGGCCAGCAACAGTTTTCAACCAGATGAAATTCTAACCACCATATACAGATAATCAAACGATTTCAACAGATGGAATTATGCCCTTGCTGTGCCGTTGTTGTTCTGCTTCATTGTATGCTTCAGTGAGCTTTCGAGTTGATACAGTAGACTAAAGAGCAAACACTGGTTTCAAGAACGCTGGAGTCTTTTGGGTAGTGTGCTTCACCTGACACACCAAAGGATCTATAGGTGACTTCACCGTTCCCAGTGGTTTCCTATGTTGTTTCTTGGTAATTCACTGTGAAACTCTGAAAATACCGTGTTTTCAAAGAGACCTAGCTTAGAAATTATATCAGGCAAAGCATCATTCTTTGAAACAGGAGAGAACATCACAATTTCTAGCAATTATAACAGAAGTTATTGCTTTCTCTTCCCTGTCCGTGCGGTGATGACATTCATTGTGGGAGATAGTGACTGCTGGCATTGCCATTGAAGGCAGAATCAGAGATAGCGATGTTTCGACATATCTTGTTTTCCGTGCAGAGTAACGTATGTACTACTGAAAGTACAGATGTAGCTCTTTGAACTGAAGATATGAGATGCTATCTGGTTCTCATGTATATCTTTCTAAAAGTTGATGTTGCCTTTATTTTTAACTCATAAATACTGTGTTCCGAAGGAGCCCAGCAACAGTTTTCAACCAGAAGAAATTCTAACCACCATACACAGATAATCAAACGATTTCAACAGATGGAATTATGCCCTTGCTGTGCCTTTTTTGTTCTGCTTCATTGTATGCTTCAGTGAGCTTTCGAGTTGATAGAGTAGACTAAAGAGCAAACACTGGTTTCAAGAACGCTGGAGTCTTTTGGGTAGTGTGCTTCACCTGACACACCAAAGGATCTATATGTGACTTCACCGTTCCCAGTGGTTTCCTATGTTGTTTCTTGGTAATTCACTGTGAAACTCTGAAAATACCGTGTTTTCAAAGAGACCTAGCTTAGAAATTATATCAGGCAAAGCATCATTCTTTGAAACAGGAGAGAACATCACAATTTCTAGCAATTATAACAGAAGTTATTGCTTTCTCTTCCCTGTTCGTGCGGTGATGGCATTCATTGTGGGAGATAGTGACCGGTGGCATTGCCATTGAAGGCAGAATCAGAGATAGCGATGTTTCGACATATCTTGTTTTACGTGCAGAGTAACGCATGTACTACTGAAAGTACAGATGTAGCTCTTTGAACTGAAGATATGAGATGCTATCTGGTTCTCATGTATGTCTTTCTAAAAGTTGTTCTTGCACTTATTGTTAACTCATAAAGACTGTGTTCCGAAGGAGGCCAGCAACAGTTTTCAACCAGATGAAATTCTAACCACCATATACAGATAATCAAACGATTTCAACAGATGGAATTATGCCCTTGCTGTGCCGTTGTTGTTCTGCTTCATTGTATGCTTCAGTGAGCTTTCGAGTTGATACAGTAGACTAAAGAGCAAACACTGGTTTCAAGAACGCTGGAGTCTTTTGGGTAGTGTGCTTCACCTGACACACCAAAGGATCTATATGTGACTTCACCGTTCCCAGTGGTTTCCTATGTTGTTTCTTGGTAATTCACTGTGAAACTCTGAAAATACCGTGTTTTCAAAGAGACCTAGCTTAGAAATTATATCAGGCAAAGCATCATTCTTTGAAACAGGAGAGAACATCACAATTTCTAGCAATTATAACAGAAGTTATTGCTTTCTCTTCCCTGTCCGTGCGGTGATGACATTCATTGTGGGAGATAGTGACTGCTGGCATTGCCATTGAAGGCAGAATCAGAGATAGCGATGTTTCGACATATCTTGTTTTACGTGCAGAGTAACGCATGTACTACTGAAAGTACAGATGTAGCTCTTTGAACTGAAGATATTAGATGCTATCTGGTTCTCATGTATGTCTTTCTAAAAGTTGTTGTTGCACTTATTGTTAACTCATAAATACTGTGTTCCGAAGGAGCCCAGCAACAGTTTTCAACCAGAAGAAATTCTAACCACCATACACAGATAATCAAACGATTTCAACAGATGGAATTATGCCCTTGCTGTGCCTTTTTTGTTCTGCTTCATTGTATGCTTCAGTGAGCTTTCGAGTTGATAGAGTAGACTAAAGAACAAACACTGGTTTCAAGAACGCTGGAGTCTTTTGGGTAGTGTGCTTCACCTGACACACCAAAGGATCTATATGTGACTTCACCGTTCACAGTGGTTTCCTATGTTGTTTCTTGGTAATTCACTGTGAAACTCTGAAAATACCGTGTTTTCAAAGAGACCTAGCTTAGAAATTATATCAGGCAAAGCATCATTATTTGAAACAGGAGAGAACATCACAATTTCTAGCAATTATAACAGAAGTTATTGCTTTCTCTTCCCTGTCCGTGCGGTGATGGCATACATTGTGGGAGATAGTGACCGGTGGCATTGCCATTGAAGGCAGAATCAGAGATAGCGATGTTTCGACATATCTTGTTTTACGTGCAGAGTAACGCATGTACTACTGAAAGTACAGATGTAGCTCTTTGAACTGAAGATATGAGATGCTATCTGGTTCTCATGTATGTCTTTCTAAAAGTTGTTGTTGCACTTATTGTTAACTCATAAAGACTGTGTTCCGAAGGAGGCCAGCAACAGTTTTCAACCAGATGAAATTCTAACCACCATATACAGATAATCAAACGATTTCAACAGATGGAATTATGCCCTTGCTGTGCCGTTGTTGTTCTGCTTCATTGTATGCTTCAGTGAGCTTTCGAGTTGATACAGTAGACTAAAGAGCAAACACTGGTTTCAAGAACGCTGGAGTCTTTTGGGTAGTGTGCTTCACCTGACACACCAAAGGATCTATATGTGACTTCACCGTTCCCAGTGGTTTCCTATGTTGTTTCTTGGTAATTCACTGTGAAACTCTGAAAATACCGTGTTTTCAAAGAGACCTAGCTTAGAAATTATATCAGGCAAAGCATCATTCTTTGAAACAGGAGAGAACATCACAATTTCTAGCAATTATAACAGAAGTTATTGCTTTCTCTTCCCTGTCCGGGCGGTGATGGCATTCATTGTGGGAGATAGTGACGGGTGGCATTCCCATTGAAGGCAGAAGCAGAGATAGCGATGTCTCGACATATCTTGTTTTCCGGGCAGAGTAACGCATGTACAACTGAAAGTACAGATGTAGCTCTTTGAACTGAAGATATGAGATGCTATCTGGTTCTCATGTATGTCTTTCTAAAAGTTGTTGTTGCACTTATTGTTAACTCATAAATACTGTGTTCCGAAGGCGCCCAGCAACAGTTTTCAACCAGAAGAAATTCTAACCACCATACACAGATAATCAAACGATTTCAACAGATGGAATTATGCCCTTGCTGTGCCGTTGTTGTTCTGCTTCATTGTATGCTTCAGTGAGCTTTCGAGTTGATACAGTAGACTAAAGAGCAAACACTGGTTTCAAGAACGCTGGAGTCTTTTGGGTAGTGTGCTTCACCTGACACACCAAAGGATCTATATGTGACTTCACCGTTCCCAGTGGTTTCCTATGTTGTTTCTTGGTAATTCACTGTGAAACTCTGAAAATACCGTGTTTTCAAAGAGACCTAGCTTAGAAATTATATCAGGCAAAGCATCATTCTTTGAAACAGGAGAGAACATCACAATTTCTAGCAATTATAACAGAAGTTATTGCTTTCTCTTCCCTGTCCGTGCGGTGATGACATTCATTGTGGGAGATAGTGACTGCTGGCATTGCCATTGAAGGCAGAATCAGAGATAGCGATGTTTCGACATATCTTGTTTTACGTGCAGAGTAACGCATGTACTACTGAAAGTACAGATGTAGCTCTTTGAACTGAAGATATTAGATGCTATCTGGTTCTCATGTATGTCTTTCTAAAAGTTGTTGTTGCACTTATTGTTAACTCATAAATACTGTGTTCCGAAGGAGCCCAGCAACAGTTTTCAACCAGAAGAAATTCTAACCACCATACACAGATAATCAAACGATTTCAACAGATGGAATTATGCCCTTGCTGTGCCTTTTTTGTTCTGCTTCATTGTATGCTTCAGTGAGCTTTCGAGTTGATAGAGTAGACTAAAGAACAAACACTGGTTTCAAGAACGCTGGAGTCTTTTGGGTAGTGTGCTTCACCTGACACACCAAAGGATCTATATGTGACTTCACCGTTCACAGTGGTTTCCTATGTTGTTTCTTGGTAATTCACTGTGAAACTCTGAAAATACCGTGTTTTCAAAGAGACCTAGCTTAGAAATTATATCAGGCAAAGCATCATTATTTGAAACAGGAGAGAACATCACAATTTCTAGCAATTATAACAGAAGTTATTGCTTTCTCTTCCCTGTCCGTGCGGTGATGGCATACATTGTGGGAGATAGTGACCGGTGGCATTGCCATTGAAGGCAGAATCAGAGATAGCGATGTTTCGACATATCTTGTTTTACGTGCAGAGTAACGCATGTACTACTGAAAGTACAGATGTAGCTCTTTGAACTGAAGATATGAGATGCTATCTGGTTCTCATGTATGTCTTTCTAAAAGTTGTTGTTGCACTTATTGTTAACTCATAAAGACTGTGTTCCGAAGGAGGCCAGCAACAGTTTTCAACCAGATGAAATTCTAACCACCATATACAGATAATCAAACGATTTCAACAGATGGAATTATGCCCTTGCTGTGCCGTTGTTGTTCTGCTTCATTGTATGCTTCAGTGAGCTTTCGAGTTGATACAGTAGACTAAAGAGCAAACACTGGTTTCAAGAACGCTGGAGTCTTTTGGGTAGTGTGCTTCACCTGACACACCAAAGGATCTATATGTGACTTCACCGTTCCCAGTGGTTTCCTATGTTGTTTCTTGGTAATTCACTGTGAAACTCTGAAAATACCGTGTTTTCAAAGAGACCTAGCTTAGAAATTATATCAGGCAAAGCATCATTCTTTGAAACAGGAGAGAACATCACAATTTCTAGCAATTATAACAGAAGTTATTGCTTTCTCTTCCCTGTCCGGGCGGTGATGGCATTCATTGTGGGAGATAGTGACGGGTGGCATTCCCATTGAAGGCAGAAGCAGAGATAGCGATGTCTCGACATATCTTGTTTTCCGGGCAGAGTAACGCATGTACAACTGAAAGTACAGATGTAGCTCTTTGAACTGAAGATATGAGATGCTATCTGGTTCTCATGTATGTCTTTCTAAAAGTTGTTGTTGCACTTATTGTTAACTCATAAATACTGTGTTCCGAAGGCGCCCAGCAACAGTTTTCAACCAGAAGAAATTCTAACCACCATACACAGATAATCAAACGATTTCAACAGATGGAATTATGCCCTTGCTGTGCCTTTTTTGTTCTGCTTCATTGTATGCTTCAGTGAGCTTTCGAGTTGATACAGTAGACTAAAGAGCAAACACTGGTTTCAGGAACGCTGGAGTCTTTTGGGTAGTGTGTTTCACCTGACACACCAAAGGATTTATATGTGACTTCACCGTTCACTGTGGTTTCCTATGTTGTTTCTTGGTAATTCACTGTGAAACTCTGAAAATACCGTGTTTTCAAAGAGACCTAGCTTAGAAATTATATCAGGCAAAGCATCATTCTTTGAAACAGGAGAGAACATCACAATTTCTAGCAATTATAACAGAAGTTATTGCTTTCTCTTCCCTGTCCGTGCGGTGATGACATTCATTGTGGGAGATAGTGACTGCTGGCATTGCCATTGAAGGCAGAATCAGAGATAGCGATGTTTCGACATATCTTGTTTTACGTGCAGAGTAACGCATGTACTACTGAAAGTACAGATGTAGCTCTTTGAACTGAAGATATTAGATGCTATCTGGTTCTCATGTATGTCTTTCTAAAAGTTGTTGTTGCACTTATTGTTAACTCATAAATACTGTGTTCCGAAGGAACCCAGCAACAGTTTTCAACCAGAAGAAATTCTAACCACCATACACAGATAATCAAACGATTTCAACAGATGGAATTATGCCCTTGCTGTGCCTTTTTTGTTCTGCTTCATTGTATGCTTCAGTGAGCTTTCGAGTTGATAGAGTAGACTAAAGAACAAACACTGGTTTCAAGAACGCTGGAGTCTTTTGGGTAGTGTGCTTCACCTGACACACCAAAGGATCTATATGTGACTTCACCGTTCACAGTGGTTTCCTATGTTGTTTCTTGGTAATTCACTGTGAAACTCTGAAAATACCGTGTTTTCAAAGAGACCTAGCTTAGAAATTATATCAGGCAAAGCATCATTATTTGAAACAGGAGAGAACATCACAATTTCTAGCAATTATAACAGAAGTTATTGCTTTCTCTTCCCTGTCCGTGCGGTGATGGCATACATTGTGGGAGATAGTGACCGGTGGCATTGCCATTGAAGGCAGAATCAGAGATAGCGATGTTTCGACATATCTTGTTTTACGTGCAGAGTAACGCATGTACTACTGAAAGTACAGATGTAGCTCTTTGAACTGAAGATATGAGATGCTATCTGGTTCTCATGTATGTCTTTCTAAAAGTTGTTGTTGCACTTATTGTTAACTCATAAAGACTGTGTTCCGAAGGAGGCCAGCAACAGTTTTCAACCAGATGAAATTCTAACCACCATATACAGATAATCAAACGATTTCAACAGATGGAATTATGCCCTTGCTGTGCCGTTGTTGTTCTGCTTCATTGTATGCTTCAGTGAGCTTTCGAGTTGATACAGTAGACTAAAGAGCAAACACTGGTTTCAAGAACGCTGGAGTCTTTTGGGTAGTGTGCTTCACCTGACACACCAAAGGATCTATAGGTGACTTCACCGTTCCCAGTGGTTTCCTATGTTGTTTCTTGGTAATTCACTGTGAAACTCTGAAAATACCGTGTTTTCAAAGAGACCTAGCTTAGAAATTATATCAGGCAAAGCATCATTCTTTGAAACAGGAGAGAACATCACAATTTCTAGCAATTATAACAGAAGTTATTGCTTTCTCTTCCCTGTCCGTGCGGTGATGACATTCATTGTGGGAGATAGTGACTGCTGGCATTGCCATTGAAGGCAGAATCAGAGATAGCGATGTTTCGACATATCTTGTTTTCCGTGCAGAGTAACGTATGTACTACTGAAAGTACAGATGTAGCTCTTTGAACTGAAGATATGAGATGCTATCTGGTTCTCATGTATATCTTTCTAAAAGTTGATGTTGCCTTTATTTTTAACTCATAAATACTGTGTTCCGAAGGAGCCCAGCAACAGTTTTCAACCAGAAGAAATTCTAACCACCATACACAGATAATCAAACGATTTCAACAGATGGAATTATGCCCTTGCTGTGCCTTTTTTGTTCTGCTTCATTGTATGCTTCAGTGAGCTTTCGAGTTGATAGAGTAGACTAAAGAGCAAACACTGGTTTCAAGAACGCTGGAGTCTTTTGGGTAGTGTGCTTCACCTGACACACCAAAGGATCTATATGTGACTTCACCGTTCACAGTGGTTTCCTATGTTGTTTCTTGGTAATTCACTGTGAAACTCTGAAAATACCGTGTTTTCAAAGAGACCTAGCTTAGAAATTATATCAGGCAAAGCATCATTCTTTGAAACAGGAGAGAACATCACAATTTCTAGCAATTATAACAGAAGTTATTGCTTTCTCTTCCCTGTTCGTGCGGTGATGGCATTCATTGTGGGAGATAGTGACCGGTGGCATTGCCATTGAAGGCAGAATCAGAGATAGCGATGTTTCGACATATCTTGTTTTACGTGCAGAGTAACGCATGTACTACTGAAAGTACAGATGTAGCTCTTTGAACTGAAGATATGAGATGCTATCTGGTTCTCATGTATGTCTTTCTAAAAGTTGTTGTTGCACTTATTGTTAACTCATAAAGACTGTGTTCCGAAGGAGGCCAGCAACAGTTTTCAACCAGATGAAATTCTAACCACCATATACAGATAATCAAACGATTTCAACAGATGGAATTATGCCCTTGCTGTGCCGTTGTTGTTCTGCTTCATTGTATGCTTCAGTGAGCTTTCGAGTTGATACAGTAGACTAAAGAGCAAACACTGGTTTCAAGAACGCTGGAGTCTTTTGGGTAGTGTGCTTCACCTGACACACCAAAGGATCTATATGTGACTTCACCGTTCCCAGTGGTTTCCTATGTTGTTTCTTGGTAATTCACTGTGAAACTCTGAAAATACCGTGTTTTCAAAGAGACCTAGCTTAGAAATTATATCAGGCAAAGCATCATTCTTTGAAACAGGAGAGAACATCACAATTTCTAGCAATTATAACAGAAGTTATTGCTTTCTCTTCCCTGTCCGTGCGGTGATGACATTCATTGTGGGAGATAGTGACTGCTGGCATTGCCATTGAAGGCAGAATCAGAGATAGCGATGTTTCGACATATCTTGTTTTCCGTGCAGAGTAACGTATGTACTACTGAAAGTACAGATGTAGCTCTTTGAACTGAAGATATGAGATGCTATCTGGTTCTCATGTATATCTTTCTAAAAGTTGATGTTGCCTTTATTTTTAACTCATAAATACTGTGTTCCGAAGGAGCCCAGCAACAGTTTTCAACCAGAAGAAATTCTAACCACCATACACAGATAATCAAACGATTTCAACAGATGGAATTATGCCCTTGCTGTGCCTTTTTTGTTCTGCTTCATTGTATGCTTCAGTGAGCTTTCGAGTTGATAGAGTAGACTAAAGAGCAAACACTGGTTTCAAGAACGCTGGAGTCTTTTGGGTAGTGTGCTTCACCTGACACACCAAAGGATCTATATGTGACTTCACCGTTCCCAGTGGTTTCCTATGTTGTTTCTTGGTAATTCACTGTGAAACTCTGAAAATACCGTGTTTTCAAAGAGACCTAGCTTAGAAATTATATCAGGCAAAGCATCATTCTTTGAAACAGGAGAGAACATCACAATTTCTAGCAATTATAACAGAAGTTATTGCTTTCTCTTCCCTGTTCGTGCGGTGATGGCATTCATTGTGGGAGATAGTGACCGGTGGCATTGCCATTGAAGGCAGAATCAGAGATAGCGATGTTTCGACATATCTTGTTTTACGTGCAGAGTAACGCATGTACTACTGAAAGTACAGATGTAGCTCTTTGAACTGAAGATATGAGATGCTATCTGGTTCTCATGTATGTCTTTCTAAAAGTTGTTCTTGCACTTATTGTTAACTCATAAAGACTGTGTTCCGAAGGAGGCCAGCAACAGTTTTCAACCAGATGAAATTCTAACCACCATATACAGATAATCAAACGATTTCAACAGATGGAATTATGCCCTTGCTGTGCCGTTGTTGTTCTGCTTCATTGTATGCTTCAGTGAGCTTTCGAGTTGATACAGTAGACTAAAGAGCAAACACTGGTTTCAAGAACGCTGGAGTCTTTTGGGTAGTGTGCTTCACCTGACACACCAAAGGATCTATATGTGACTTCACCGTTCCCAGTGGTTTCCTATGTTGTTTCTTGGTAATTCACTGTGAAACTCTGAAAATACCGTGTTTTCAAAGAGACCTAGCTTAGAAATTATATCAGGCAAAGCATCATTCTTTGAAACAGGAGAGAACATCACAATTTCTAGCAATTATAACAGAAGTTATTGCTTTCTCTTCCCTGTCCGTGCGGTGATGACATTCATTGTGGGAGATAGTGACTGCTGGCATTGCCATTGAAGGCAGAATCAGAGATAGCGATGTTTCGACATATCTTGTTTTACGTGCAGAGTAACGCATGTACTACTGAAAGTACAGATGTAGCTCTTTGAACTGAAGATATTAGATGCTATCTGGTTCTCATGTATGTCTTTCTAAAAGTTGTTGTTGCACTTATTGTTAACTCATAAATACTGTGTTCCGAAGGAGCCCAGCAACAGTTTTCAACCAGAAGAAATTCTAACCACCATACACAGATAATCAAACGATTTCAACAGATGGAATTATGCCCTTGCTGTGCCTTTTTTGTTCTGCTTCATTGTATGCTTCAGTGAGCTTTCGAGTTGATAGAGTAGACTAAAGAACAAACACTGGTTTCAAGAACGCTGGAGTCTTTTGGGTAGTGTGCTTCACCTGACACACCAAAGGATCTATATGTGACTTCACCGTTCACAGTGGTTTCCTATGTTGTTTCTTGGTAATTCACTGTGAAACTCTGAAAATACCGTGTTTTCAAAGAGACCTAGCTTAGAAATTATATCAGGCAAAGCATCATTATTTGAAACAGGAGAGAACATCACAATTTCTAGCAATTATAACAGAAGTTATTGCTTTCTCTTCCCTGTCCGTGCGGTGATGGCATACATTGTGGGAGATAGTGACCGGTGGCATTGCCATTGAAGGCAGAATCAGAGATAGCGATGTTTCGACATATCTTGTTTTACGTGCAGAGTAACGCATGTACTACTGAAAGTACAGATGTAGCTCTTTGAACTGAAGATATGAGATGCTATCTGGTTCTCATGTATGTCTTTCTAAAAGTTGTTGTTGCACTTATTGTTAACTCATAAAGACTGTGTTCCGAAGGAGGCCAGCAACAGTTTTCAACCAGATGAAATTCTAACCACCATATACAGATAATCAAACGATTTCAACAGATGGAATTATGCCCTTGCTGTGCCGTTGTTGTTCTGCTTCATTGTATGCTTCAGTGAGCTTTCGAGTTGATACAGTAGACTAAAGAGCAAACACTGGTTTCAAGAACGCTGGAGTCTTTTGGGTAGTGTGCTTCACCTGACACACCAAAGGATCTATATGTGACTTCACCGTTCCCAGTGGTTTCCTATGTTGTTTCTTGGTAATTCACTGTGAAACTCTGAAAATACCGTGTTTTCAAAGAGACCTAGCTTAGAAATTATATCAGGCAAAGCATCATTCTTTGAAACAGGAGAGAACATCACAATTTCTAGCAATTATAACAGAAGTTATTGCTTTCTCTTCCCTGTCCGGGCGGTGATGGCATTCATTGTGGGAGATAGTGACGGGTGGCATTCCCATTGAAGGCAGAAGCAGAGATAGCGATGTCTCGACATATCTTGTTTTCCGGGCAGAGTAACGCATGTACAACTGAAAGTACAGATGTAGCTCTTTGAACTGAAGATATGAGATGCTATCTGGTTCTCATGTATGTCTTTCTAAAAGTTGTTGTTGCACTTATTGTTAACTCATAAATACTGTGTTCCGAAGGCGCCCAGCAACAGTTTTCAACCAGAAGAAATTCTAACCACCATACACAGATAATCAAACGATTTCAACAGATGGAATTATGCCCTTGCTGTGCCTTTTTTGTTCTGCTTCATTGTATGCTTCAGTGAGCTTTCGAGTTGATACAGTAGACTAAAGAGCAAACACTGGTTTCAGGAACGCTGGAGTCTTTTGGGTAGTGTGTTTCACCTGACACACCAAAGGATTTATATGTGACTTCACCGTTCACTGTGGTTTCCTATGTTGTTTCTTGGTAATTCACTGTGAAACTCTGAAAATACCGTGTTTTCAAAGAGACCTAGCTTAGAAATTATATCAGGCAAAGCATCATTCTTTGAAACAGGAGAGAACATCACAATTTCTAGCAATTATAACAGAAGTTATTGCTTTCTCTTCCCTGTCCGTGCGGTGATGACATTCATTGTGGGAGATAGTGACTGCTGGCATTGCCATTGAAGGCAGAATCAGAGATAGCGATGTTTCGACATATCTTGTTTTACGTGCAGAGTAACGCATGTACTACTGAAAGTACAGATGTAGCTCTTTGAACTGAAGATATTAGATGCTATCTGGTTCTCATGTATGTCTTTCTAAAAGTTGTTGTTGCACTTATTGTTAACTCATAAATACTGTGTTCCGAAGGAACCCAGCAACAGTTTTCAACCAGAAGAAATTCTAACCACCATACACAGATAATCAAACGATTTCAACAGATGGAATTATGCCCTTGCTGTGCCTTTTTTGTTCTGCTTCATTGTATGCTTCAGTGAGCTTTCGAGTTGATAGAGTAGACTAAAGAACAAACACTGGTTTCAAGAACGCTGGAGTCTTTTGGGTAGTGTGCTTCACCTGACACACCAAAGGATCTATATGTGACTTCACCGTTCACAGTGGTTTCCTATGTTGTTTCTTGGTAATTCACTGTGAAACTCTGAAAATACCGTGTTTTCAAAGAGACCTAGCTTAGAAATTATATCAGGCAAAGCATCATTATTTGAAACAGGAGAGAACATCACAATTTCTAGCAATTATAACAGAAGTTATTGCTTTCTCTTCCCTGTCCGTGCGGTGATGGCATACATTGTGGGAGATAGTGACCGGTGGCATTGCCATTGAAGGCAGAATCAGAGATAGCGATGTTTCGACATATCTTGTTTTACGTGCAGAGTAACGCATGTACTACTGAAAGTACAGATGTAGCTCTTTGAACTGAAGATATGAGATGCTATCTGGTTCTCATGTATGTCTTTCTAAAAGTTGTTGTTGCACTTATTGTTAACTCATAAAGACTGTGTTCCGAAGGAGGCCAGCAACAGTTTTCAACCAGATGAAATTCTAACCACCATATACAGATAATCAAACGATTTCAACAGATGGAATTATGCCCTTGCTGTGCCGTTGTTGTTCTGCTTCATTGTATGCTTCAGTGAGCTTTCGAGTTGATACAGTAGACTAAAGAGCAAACACTGGTTTCAAGAACGCTGGAGTCTTTTGGGTAGTGTGCTTCACCTGACACACCAAAGGATCTATATGTGACTTCACCGTTCCCAGTGGTTTCCTATGTTGTTTCTTGGTAATTCACTGTGAAACTCTGAAAATACCGTGTTTTCAAAGAGACCTAGCTTAGAAATTATATCAGGCAAAGCATCATTCTTTGAAACAGGAGAGAACATCACAATTTCTAGCAATTATAACAGAAGTTATTGCTTTCTCTTCCCTGTCCGGGCGGTGATGGCATTCATTGTGGGAGATAGTGACGGGTGGCATTCCCATTGAAGGCAGAAGCAGAGATAGCGATGTCTCGACATATCTTGTTTTCCGGGCAGAGTAACGCATGTACAACTGAAAGTACAGATGTAGCTCTTTGAACTGAAGATATGAGATGCTATCTGGTTCTCATGTATGTCTTTCTAAAAGTTGTTGTTGCACTTATTGTTAACTCATAAATACTGTGTTCCGAAGGCGCCCAGCAACAGTTTTCAACCAGAAGAAATTCTAACCACCATACACAGATAATCAAACGATTTCAACAGATGGAATTATGCCCTTGCTGTGCCTTTTTTGTTCTGCTTCATTGTATGCTTCAGTGAGCTTTCGAGTTGATACAGTAGACTAAAGAGCAAACACTGGTTTCAGGAACGCTGGAGTCTTTTGGGTAGTGTGTTTCACCTGACACACCAAAGGATTTATATGTGACTTCACCGTTCACTGTGGTTTCCTATGTTGTTTCTTGGTAATTCACTGTGAAACTCTGAAAATACCGTGTTTTCAAAGAGACCTAGCTTAGAAATTATATCAGGCAAAGCATCATTCTTTGAAACAGGAGAGAACATCACAATTTCTAGCAATTATAACAGAAGTTATTGCTTTCTCTTCCCTGTCCGTGCGGTGATGACATTCATTGTGGGAGATAGTGACTGCTGGCATTGCCATTGAAGGCAGAATCAGAGATAGCGATGTTTCGACATATCTTGTTTTCCGTGCAGAGTAACGTATGTACTACTGAAAGTACAGATGTAGCTCTTTGAACTGAAGATATGAGATGCTATCTGGTTCTCATGTATGTCTTTCTAAAAGTTGTTGTTGCACTTATTGTTAACTCATAAAGACTGTGTTCCGAAGGAGGCCAGCAACAGTTTTCAACCAGATGAAATTCTAACCACCATATACAGATAATCAAACGATTTCAACAGATGGAATTATGCCCTTGCTGTGCCGTTGTTGTTCTGCTTCATTGTATGCTTCAGTGAGCTTTCGAGTTGATACAGTAGACTAAAGAGCAAACACTGGTTTCAAGAACGCTGGAGTCTTTTGGGTAGTGTGCTTCACCTGACACACCAAAGGATCTATAGGTGACTTCACCGTTCCCAGTGGTTTCCTATGTTGTTTCTTGGTAATTCACTGTGAAACTCTGAAAATACCGTGTTTTCAAAGAGACCTAGCTTAGAAATTATATCAGGCAAAGCATCATTCTTTGAAACAGGAGAGAACATCACAATTTCTAGCAATTATAACAGAAGTTATTGCTTTCTCTTCCCTGTCCGTGCGGTGATGACATTCATTGTGGGAGATAGTGACTGCTGGCATTGCCATTGAAGGCAGAATCAGAGATAGCGATGTTTCGACATATCTTGTTTTCCGTGCAGAGTAACGCATGTACTACTGAAAGTACAGATGTAGCTCTTTGAACTGAAGATATGAGATGCTATCTGGTTCTCATGTATATCTTTCTAAAAGTTGATGTTGCCTTTATTTTTAACTCATAAATACTGTGTTCCGAAGGAGCCCAGCAACAGTTTTCAACCAGAAGAAATTCTAACCACCATACACAGATAATCAAACGATTTCAACAGATGGAATTATGCCCTTGCTGTGCCTTTTTTGTTCTGCTTCATTGTATGCTTCAGTGAGCTTTCGAGTTGATAGAGTAGACTAAAGAGCAAACACTGGTTTCAAGAACGCTGGAGTCTTTTGGGTAGTGTGCTTCACCTGACACACCAAAGGATCTATATGTGACTTCACCGTTCCCAGTGGTTTCCTATGTTGTTTCTTGGTAATTCACTGTGAAACTCTGAAAATACCGTGTTTTCAAAGAGACCTAGCTTAGAAATTATATCAGGCAAAGCATCATTCTTTGAAACAGGAGAGAACATCACAATTTCTAGCAATTATAACAGAAGTTATTGCTTTCTCTTCCCTGTTCGTGCGGTGATGGCATTCATTGTGGGAGATAGTGACCGGTGGCATTGCCATTGAAGGCAGAATCAGAGATAGCGATGTTTCGACATATCTTGTTTTACGTGCAGAGTAACGCATGTACTACTGAAAGTACAGATGTAGCTCTTTGAACTGAAGATATGAGATGCTATCTGGTTCTCATGTATGTCTTTCTAAAAGTTGTTGTTGCACTTATTGTTAACTCATAAAGACTGTGTTCCGAAGGAGGCCAGCAACAGTTTTCAACCAGATGAAATTCTAACCACCATATACAGATAATCAAACGATTTCAACAGATGGAATTATGCCCTTGCTGTGCCGTTGTTGTTCTGCTTCATTGTATGCTTCAGTGAGCTTTCGAGTTGATACAGTAGACTAAAGAGCAAACACTGGTTTCAAGAACGCTGGAGTCTTTTGGGTAGTGTGCTTCACCTGACACACCAAAGGATCTATATGTGACTTCACCGTTCCCAGTGGTTTCCTATGTTGTTTCTTGGTAATTCACTGTGAAACTCTGAAAATACCGTGTTTTCAAAGAGACCTAGCTTAGAAATTATATCAGGCAAAGCATCATTCTTTGAAACAGGAGAGAACATCACAATTTCTAGCAATTATAACAGAAGTTATTGCTTTCTCTTCCCTGTCCGTGCGGTGATGACATTCATTGTGGGAGATAGTGACTGCTGGCATTGCCATTGAAGGCAGAATCAGAGATAGCGATGTTTCGACATATCTTGTTTTACGTGCAGAGTAACGCATGTACTACTGAAAGTACAGATGTAGCTCTTTGAACTGAAGATATTAGATGCTATCTGGTTCTCATGTATGTCTTTCTAAAAGTTGTTGTTGCACTTATTGTTAACTCATAAATACTGTGTTCCGAAGGAGCCCAGCAACAGTTTTCAACCAGAAGAAATTCTAACCACCATACACAGATAATCAAACGATTTCAACAGATGGAATTATGCCCTTGCTGTGCCTTTTTTGTTCTGCTTCATTGTATGCTTCAGTGAGCTTTCGAGTTGATAGAGTAGACTAAAGAACAAACACTGGTTTCAAGAACGCTGGAGTCTTTTGGGTAGTGTGCTTCACCTGACACACCAAAGGATCTATATGTGACTTCACCGTTCACAGTGGTTTCCTATGTTGTTTCTTGGTAATTCACTGTGAAACTCTGAAAATACCGTGTTTTCAAAGAGACCTAGCTTAGAAATTATATCAGGCAAAGCATCATTCTTTGAAACAGGAGAGAACATCACAATTTCTAGCAATTATAACAGAAGTTATTGCTTTCTCTTCCCTGTCCGTGCGGTGATGGCATTCATTGTGGGAGATAGTGACTGCTGGCATTGCCATTGAAGGCAGAATCAGAGATAGCGATGTTTCGACATATCTTGTTTTACGTGCAGAGTAACGCATGTACTACTGAAAGTACAGATGTAGCTCTTTGAACTGAAGATATGAGATGCTATCTGGTTCTCATGTATGTCTTTCTAAAAGTTGTTGTTGCACTTATTGTTAACTCATAAAGACTGTGTTCCGAAGGAGGCCAGCAACAGTTTTCAACCAGATGAAATTCTAACCACCATATACAGATAATCAAACGATTTCAACAGATGGAATTATGCCCTTGCTGTGCCGTTGTTGTTCTGCTTCATTGTATGCTTCAGTGAGCTTTCGAGTTGATACAGTAGACTAAAGAGCAAACACTGGTTTCAAGAACGCTGGAGTCTTTTGGGTAGTGTGCTTCACCTGACACACCAAAGGATCTATATGTGACTTCACCGTTCCCAGTGGTTTCCTATGTTGTTTCTTGGTAATTCACTGTGAAACTCTGAAAATACCGTGTTTTCAAAGAGACCTAGCTTAGAAATTATATCAGGCAAAGCATCATTCTTTGAAACAGGAGAGAACATCACAATTTCTAGCAATTATAACAGAAGTTATTGCTTTCTCTTCCCTGTCCGGGCGGTGATGGCATTCATTGTGGGAGATAGTGACGGGTGGCATTCCCATTGAAGGCAGAAGCAGAGATAGCGATGTCTCGACATATCTTGTTTTCCGGGCAGAGTAACGCATGTACAACTGAAAGTACAGATGTAGCTCTTTGAACTGAAGATATGAGATGCTATCTGGTTCTCATG
Organism: Furipterus horrens; assembly: GCF_987537825.1. Taxonomy (NCBI): domain Eukaryota; kingdom Metazoa; phylum Chordata; class Mammalia; order Chiroptera; family Furipteridae; genus Furipterus; species Furipterus horrens. Next base: position 124,267 of record NW_028327220.1, read on the forward strand.
TATGTCTTTCTAAAAGTTGTTGTTGCACTTATTGTTAACTCATAAATACTGTGTTCCGAAGGCGCCCAGCAACAGTTTTCAACCAGAAGAAATTCTAACCACCATACACAGATAATCAAACGATTTCAACAGATGGAATTATGCCCTTGCTGTGCCTTTTTTGTTCTGCTTCATTGTATGCTTCAGTGAGCTTTCGAGTTGATACAGTAGACTAAAGAGCAAACACTGGTTTCAGGAACGCTGGAGTCTTTTGGGTAGTGTGTTTCACCTGACACACCAAAGGATTTATATGTGACTTCACCGTTCACTGTGGTTTCCTATGTTGTTTCTTGGTAATTCACTGTGAAACTCTGAAAATACCGTGTTTTCAAAGAGACCTAGCTTAGAAATTATATCAGGCAAAGCATCATTCTTTGAAACAGGAGAGAACATCACAATTTCTAGCAATTATAACAGAAGTTATTGCTTTCTCTTCCCTGTCCGTGCGGTGATGACATTCATTGTGGGAGATAGTGACTGCTGGCATTGCCATTGAAGGCAGAATCAGAGATAGCGATGTTTCGACATATCTTGTTTTACGTGCAGAGTAACGCATGTACTACTGAAAGTACAGATGTAGCTCTTTGAACTGAAGATATTAGATGCTATCTGGTTCTCATGTATGTCTTTCTAAAAGTTGTTGTTGCACTTATTGTTAACTCATAAATACTGTGTTCCGAAGGAACCCAGCAACAGTTTTCAACCAGAAGAAATTCTAACCACCATACACAGATAATCAAACGATTTCAACAGATGGAATTATGCCCTTGCTGTGCCTTTTTTGTTCTGCTTCATTGTATGCTTCAGTGAGCTTTCGAGTTGATAGAGTAGACTAAAGAACAAACACTGGTTTCAAGAACGCTGGAGTCTTTTGGGTAGTGTGCTTCACCTGACACACCAAAGGATCTATATGTGACTTCACCGTTCACAGTGGTTTCCTATGTTGTTTCTTGGTAATTCACTGTGAAACTCTGAAAATACCGTGTTTTCAAAGAGACCTAGCTTAGAAATTATATCAGGCAAAGCATCATTATTTGAAACAGGAGAGAACATCACAATTTCTAGCAATTATAACAGAAGTTATTGCTTTCTCTTCCCTGTCCGTGCGGTGATGGCATACATTGTGGGAGATAGTGACCGGTGGCATTGCCATTGAAGGCAGAATCAGAGATAGCGATGTTTCGACATATCTTGTTTTACGTGCAGAGTAACGCATGTACTACTGAAAGTACAGATGTAGCTCTTTGAACTGAAGATATGAGATGCTATCTGGTTCTCATGTATGTCTTTCTAAAAGTTGTTGTTGCACTTATTGTTAACTCATAAAGACTGTGTTCCGAAGGAGGCCAGCAACAGTTTTCAACCAGATGAAATTCTAACCACCATATACAGATAATCAAACGATTTCAACAGATGGAATTATGCCCTTGCTGTGCCGTTGTTGTTCTGCTTCATTGTATGCTTCAGTGAGCTTTCGAGTTGATACAGTAGACTAAAGAGCAAACACTGGTTTCAAGAACGCTGGAGTCTTTTGGGTAGTGTGCTTCACCTGACACACCAAAGGATCTATATGTGACTTCACCGTTCCCAGTGGTTTCCTATGTTGTTTCTTGGTAATTCACTGTGAAACTCTGAAAATACCGTGTTTTCAAAGAGACCTAGCTTAGAAATTATATCAGGCAAAGCATCATTCTTTGAAACAGGAGAGAACATCACAATTTCTAGCAATTATAACAGAAGTTATTGCTTTCTCTTCCCTGTCCGGGCGGTGATGGCATTCATTGTGGGAGATAGTGACGGGTGGCATTCCCATTGAAGGCAGAAGCAGAGATAGCGATGTCTCGACATATCTTGTTTTCCGGGCAGAGTAACGCATGTACAACTGAAAGTACAGATGTAGCTCTTTGAACTGAAGATATGAGATGCTATCTGGTTCTCATGTATGTCTTTCTAAAAGTTGTTGTTGCACTTATTGTTAACTCATAAATACTGTGTTCCGAAGGCGCCCAGCAACAGTTTTCAACCAGAAGAAATTCTAACCACCATACACAGATAATCAAACGATTTCAACAGATGGAATTATGCCCTTGCTGTGCCTTTTTTGTTCTGCTTCATTGTATGCTTCAGTGAGCTTTCGAGTTGATACAGTAGACTAAAGAGCAAACACTGGTTTCAGGAACGCTGGAGTCTTTTGGGTAGTGTGTTTCACCTGACACACCAAAGGATTTATATGTGACTTCACCGTTCACTGTGGTTTCCTATGTTGTTTCTTGGTAATTCACTGTGAAACTCTGAAAATACCGTGTTTTCAAAGAGACCTAGCTTAGAAATTATATCAGGCAAAGCATCATTCTTTGAAACAGGAGAGAACATCACAATTTCTAGCAATTATAACAGAAGTTATTGCTTTCTCTTCCCTGTCCGTGCGGTGATGACATTCATTGTGGGAGATAGTGACTGCTGGCATTGCCATTGAAGGCAGAATCAGAGATAGCGATGTTTCGACATATCTTGTTTTCCGTGCAGAGTAACGTATGTACTACTGAAAGTACAGATGTAGCTCTTTGAACTGAAGATATGAGATGCTATCTGGTTCTCATGTATGTCTTTCTAAAAGTTGTTGTTGCACTTATTGTTAACTCATAAAGACTGTGTTCCGAAGGAGGCCAGCAACAGTTTTCAACCAGATGAAATTCTAACCACCATATACAGATAATCAAACGATTTCAACAGATGGAATTATGCCCTTGCTGTGCCGTTGTTGTTCTGCTTCATTGTATGCTTCAGTGAGCTTTCGAGTTGATACAGTAGACTAAAGAGCAAACACTGGTTTCAAGAACGCTGGAGTCTTTTGGGTAGTGTGCTTCACCTGACACACCAAAGGATCTATAGGTGACTTCACCGTTCCCAGTGGTTTCCTATGTTGTTTCTTGGTAATTCACTGTGAAACTCTGAAAATACCGTGTTTTCAAAGAGACCTAGCTTAGAAATTATATCAGGCAAAGCATCATTCTTTGAAACAGGAGAGAACATCACAATTTCTAGCAATTATAACAGAAGTTATTGCTTTCTCTTCCCTGTCCGTGCGGTGATGACATTCATTGTGGGAGATAGTGACTGCTGGCATTGCCATTGAAGGCAGAATCAGAGATAGCGATGTTTCGACATATCTTGTTTTCCGTGCAGAGTAACGTATGTACTACTGAAAGTACAGATGTAGCTCTTTGAACTGAAGATATGAGATGCTATCTGGTTCTCATGTATATCTTTCTAAAAGTTGATGTTGCCTTTATTTTTAACTCATAAATACTGTGTTCCGAAGGAGCCCAGCAACAGTTTTCAACCAGAAGAAATTCTAACCACCATACACAGATAATCAAACGATTTCAACAGATGGAATTATGCCCTTGCTGTGCCTTTTTTGTTCTGCTTCATTGTATGCTTCAGTGAGCTTTCGAGTTGATAGAGTAGACTAAAGAGCAAACACTGGTTTCAAGAACGCTGGAGTCTTTTGGGTAGTGTGCTTCACCTGACACACCAAAGGATCTATATGTGACTTCACCGTTCCCAGTGGTTTCCTATGTTGTTTCTTGGTAATTCACTGTGAAACTCTGAAAATACCGTGTTTTCAAAGAGACCTAGCTTAGAAATTATATCAGGCAAAGCATCATTCTTTGAAACAGGAGAGAACATCACAATTTCTAGCAATTATAACAGAAGTTATTGCTTTCTCTTCCCTGTTCGTGCGGTGATGGCATTCATTGTGGGAGATAGTGACCGGTGGCATTGCCATTGAAGGCAGAATCAGAGATAGCGATGTTTCGACATATCTTGTTTTACGTGCAGAGTAACGCATGTACTACTGAAAGTACAGATGTAGCTCTTTGAACTGAAGATATGAGATGCTATCTGGTTCTCATGTATGTCTTTCTAAAAGTTGTTGTTGCACTTATTGTTAACTCATAAAGACTGTGTTCCGAAGGAGGCCAGCAACAGTTTTCAACCAGATGAAATTCTAACCACCATATACAGATAATCAAACGATTTCAACAGATGGAATTATGCCCTTGCTGTGCCGTTGTTGTTCTGCTTCATTGTATGCTTCAGTGAGCTTTCGAGTTGATACAGTAGACTAAAGAGCAAACACTGGTTTCAAGAACGCTGGAGTCTTTTGGGTAGTGTGCTTCACCTGACACACCAAAGGATCTATATGTGACTTCACCGTTCCCAGTGGTTTCCTATGTTGTTTCTTGGTAATTCACTGTGAAACTCTGAAAATACCGTGTTTTCAAAGAGACCTAGCTTAGAAATTATATCAGGCAAAGCATCATTCTTTGAAACAGGAGAGAACATCACAATTTCTAGCAATTATAACAGAAGTTATTGCTTTCTCTTCCCTGTCCGTGCGGTGATGACATTCATTGTGGGAGATAGTGACTGCTGGCATTGCCATTGAAGGCAGAATCAGAGATAGCGATGTTTCGACATATCTTGTTTTACGTGCAGAGTAACGCATGTACTACTGAAAGTACAGATGTAGCTCTTTGAACTGAAGATATGAGATGCTATCTGGTTCTCATGTATGTCTTTCTAAAAGTTGTTGTTGCACTTATTGTTAACTCATAAATACTGTGTTCCGAAGGAGCCCAGCAACAGTTTTCAACCAGAAGAAATTCTAACCACCATACACAGATAATCAAACGATTTCAACAGATGGAATTATGCCCTTGCTGTGCCTTTTTTGTTCTGCTTCATTGTATGCTTCAGTGAGCTTTCGAGTTGATAGAGTAGACTAAAGAACAAACACTGGTTTCAAGAACGCTGGAGTCTTTTGGGTAGTGTGCTTCACCTGACACACCAAAGGATCTATATGTGACTTCACCGTTCCCAGTGGTTTCCTATGTTGTTTCTTGGTAATTCACTGTGAAACTCTGAAAATACCGTGTTTTCAAAGAGACCTAGCTTAGAAATTATATCAGGCAAAGCATCATTATTTGAAACAGGAGAGAACATCACAATTTCTAGCAATTATAACAGAAGTTATTGCTTTCTCTTCCCTGTCCGTGCGGTGATGGCATTCATTGTGGGAGATAGTGACTGCTGGCATTGCCATTGAAGGCAGAATCAGAGATAGCGATGTTTCGACATATCTTGTTTTACGTGCAGAGTAACGCATGTACTACTGAAAGTACAGATGTAGCTCTTTGAACTGAAGATATTAGATGCTATCTGGTTCTCATGTATGTCTTTCTAAAAGTTGTTGTTGCACTTATTGTTAACTCATAAATACTGTGTTCCGAAGGAGCCCAGCAACAGTTTTCAACCAGAAGAAATTCTAACCACCATACACAGATAATCAAACGATTTCAACAGATGGAATTATGCCCTTGCTGTGCCTTTTTTGTTCTGCTTCATTGTATGCTTCAGTGAGCTTTCGAGTTGATAGAGTAGACTAAAGAACAAACACTGGTTTCAAGAACGCTGGAGTCTTTTGGGTAGTGTGCTTCACCTGACACACCAAAGGATCTATATGTGACTTCACCGTTCACAGTGGTTTCCTATGTTGTTTCTTGGTAATTCACTGTGAAACTCTGAAAATACCGTGTTTTCAAAGAGACCTAGCTTAGAAATTATATCAGGCAAAGCATCATTATTTGAAACAGGAGAGAACATCACAATTTCTAGCAATTATAACAGAAGTTATTGCTTTCTCTTCCCTGTCCGTGCGGTGATGGCATACATTGTGGGAGATAGTGACCGGTGGCATTGCCATTGAAGGCAGAATCAGAGATAGCGATGTCTCGACATATCTTGTTTTACGTGCAGAGTAACGCATGTACTACTGAAAGTACAGATGTAGCTCTTTGAACTGAAGATATGAGATGCTATCTGGTTCTCATGTATGTCTTTCTAAAAGTTGTTGTTGCACTTATTGTTAACTCATAAAGACTGTGTTCCGAAGGAGGCCAGCAACAGTTTTCAACCAGATGAAATTCTAACCACCATATACAGATAATCAAACGATTTCAACAGATGGAATTATGCCCTTGCTGTGCCGTTGTTGTTCTGCTTCATTGTATGCTTCAGTGAGCTTTCGAGTTGATACAGTAGACTAAAGAGCAAACACTGGTTTCAAGAACGCTGGAGTCTTTTGGGTAGTGTGCTTCACCTGACACACCAAAGGATCTATATGTGACTTCACCGTTCCCAGTGGTTTCCTATGTTGTTTCTTGGTAATTCACTGTGAAAATCTGAAAATACCGTGTTTTCAAAGAGACCAGGCTTAGAAATTATATCAGGCAAAGCATCATTCTTTGAAACAGGAGAGAACATCACAATTTCTAGCAATTATAACAGAAGTTATTGCTTTCTCTTCCCTGTCCGGGCGGTGATGGCATTCATTGTGGGAGATAGTGACGGGTGGCATTCCCATTGAAGGCAGAAGCAGAGATAGCGATGTCTCGACATATCTTGTTTTCCGGGCAGAGTAACGCATGTACAACTGAAAGTACAGATGTAGCTCTTTGAACTGAAGATATGAGATGCTATCTGGTTCTCATGTATGTCTTTCTAAAAGTTGTTGTTGCACTTATTGTTAACTCATAAATACTGTGTTCCGAAGGCGCCCAGCAACAGTTTTCAACCAGAAGAAATTCTAACCACCATACACAGATAATCAAACGATTTCAACAGATGGAATTATGCCCTTGCTGTGCCTTTTTTGTTCTGCTTCATTGTATGCTTCAGTGAGCTTTCGAGTTGATACAGTAGACTAAAGAGCAAACACTGGTTTCAGGAACGCTGGAGTCTTTTGGGTAGTGTGTTTCACCTGACACACCAAAGGATCTATATGTGACTTCACCGTTCACTGTGGTTTCCTATGTTGTTTCTTGGTAATTCACTGTGAAACTCTGAAAATACCGTGTTTTCAAAGAGACCTAGCTTAGAAATTATATCAGGCAAAGCATCATTCTTTGAAACAGGAGAGAACATCACAATTTCTAGCAATTATAACAGAAGTTATTGCTTTCTCTTCCCTGTCCGTGCGGTGATGACATTCATTGTGGGAGATAGTGACTGCTGGCATTGCCATTGAAGGCAGAATCAGAGATAGCGATGTTTCGACATATCTTGTTTTCCGTGCAGAGTAACGTATGTACTACTGAAAGTACAGATGTAGCTCTTTGAACTGAAGATATGAGATGCTATCTGGTTCTCATGTATGTCTTTCTAAAAGTTGTTGTTGCACTTATTGTTAACTCATAAATACTGTGTTCCGAAGGAGGCCAGCAACAGTTTTCAACCAGATGAAATTCTAACCACCATATACAGATAATCAAACGATTTCAACAGATGGAATTATGCCCTTGCTGTGCCGTTGTTGTTCTGCTTCATTGTATGCTTCAGTGAGCTTTCGAGTTGATACAGTAGACTAAAGAGCAAACACTGGTTTCAAGAACGCTGGAGTCTTTTGGGTAGTGTGCTTCACCTGACACACCAAAGGATCTATAGGTGACTTCACCGTTCCCAGTGGTTTCCTATGTTGTTTCTTGGTAATTCACTGTGAAACTCTGAAAATACCGTGTTTTCAAAGAGACCTAGCTTAGAAATTATATCAGGCAAAGCATCATTCTTTGAAACAGGAGAGAACATCACAATTTCTAGCAATTATAACAGAAGTTATTGCTTTCTCTTCCCTGTCCGGGCGGTGATGGCATTCATTGTGGGAGATAGTGACGGGTGGCATTCCCATTGAAGGCAGAAGCAGAGATAGCGATGTCTCGACATATCTTGTTTTCCGGGCAGAGTAACGCATGTACAACTGAAAGTACAGATGTAGCTCTTTGAACTGAAGATATGAGATGCTATCTGGTTCTCATGTATGTCTTTCTAAAAGTTGTTGTTGCACTTATTGTTAACTCATAAATACTGTGTTCCGAAGGCGCCCAGCAACAGTTTTCAACCAGAAGAAATTCTAACCACCATACACAGATAATCAAACGATTTCAACAGATGGAATTATGCCCTTGCTGTGCCTTTTTTGTTCTGCTTCATTGTATGCTTCAGTGAGCTTTCGAGTTGATACAGTAGACTAAAGAGCAAACACTGGTTTCAGGAACGCTGGAGTCTTTTGGGTAGTGTGTTTCACCTGACACACCAAAGGATTTATATGTGACTTCACCGTTCACTGTGGTTTCCTATGTTGTTTCTTGGTAATTCACTGTGAAACTCTGAAAATACCGTGTTTTCAAAGAGACCTAGCTTAGAAATTATATCAGGCAAAGCATCATTCTTTGAAACAGGAGAGAACATCACAATTTCTAGCAATTATAACAGAAGTTATTGCTTTCTCTTCCCTGTCCGTGCGGTGATGACATTCATTGTGGGAGATAGTGACTGCTGGCATTGCCATTGAAGGCAGAATCAGAGATAGCGATGTTTCGACATATCTTGTTTTACGTGCAGAGTAACGCATGTACTACTGAAAGTACAGATGTAGCTCTTTGAACTGAAGATATTAGATGCTATCTGGTTCTCATGTATGTCTTTCTAAAAGTTGTTGTTGCACTTATTGTTAACTCATAAATACTGTGTTCCGAAGGAGCCCAGCAACAGTTTTCAACCAGAAGAAATTCTAACCACCATACACAGATAATCAAACGATTTCAACAGATGGAATTATGCCCTTGCTGTGCCTTTTTTGTTCTGCTTCATTGTATGCTTCAGTGAGCTTTCGAGTTGATAGAGTAGACTAAAGAACAAACACTGGTTTCAAGAACGCTGGAGTCTTTTGGGTAGTGTGCTTCACCTGACACACCAAAGGATCTATATGTGACTTCACCGTTCACAGTGGTTTCCTATGTTGTTTCTTGGTAATTCACTGTGAAACTCTGAAAATACCGTGTTTTCAAAGAGACCTAGCTTAGAAATTATATCAGGCAAAGCATCATTATTTGAAACAGGAGAGAACATCACAATTTCTAGCAATTATAACAGAAGTTATTGCTTTCTCTTCCCTGTCCGTGCGGTGATGGCATACATTGTGGGAGATAGTGACCGGTGGCATTGCCATTGAAGGCAGAATCAGAGATAGCGATGTCTCGACATATCTTGTTTTACGTGCAGAGTAACGCATGTACTACTGAAAGTACAGATGTAGCTCTTTGAACTGAAGATATGAGATGCTATCTGGTTCTCATGTATGTCTTTCTAAAAGTTGTTGTTGCACTTATTGTTAACTCATAAAGACTGTGTTCCGAAGGAGGCCAGCAACAGTTTTCAACCAGATGAAATTCTAACCACCATATACAGATAATCAAACGATTTCAACAGATGGAATTATGCCCTTGCTGTGCCGTTGTTGTTCTGCTTCATTGTATGCTTCAGTGAGCTTTCGAGTTGATACAGTAGACTAAAGAGCAAACACTGGTTTCAAGAACGCTGGAGTCTTTTGGGTAGTGTGCTTCACCTGACACACCAAAGGATCTATATGTGACTTCACCGTTCCCAGTGGTTTCCTATGTTGTTTCTTGGTAATTCACTGTGAAAATCTGAAAATACCGTGTTTTCAAAGAGACCAGGCTTAGAAATTATATCAGGCAAAGCATCATTCTTTGAAACAGGAGAGAACATCACAATTTCTAGCAATTATAACAGAAGTTATTGCTTTCTCTTCCCTGTCCGGGCGGTGATGGCATTCATTGTGGGAGATAGTGACGGGTGGCATTCCCATTGAAGGCAGAAGCAGAGATAGCGATGTCTCGACATATCTTGTTTTCCGGGCAGAGTAACGCATGTACAACTGAAAGTACAGATGTAGCTCTTTGAACTGAAGATATGAGATGCTATCTGGTTCTCATGTATGTCTTTCTAAAAGTTGTTGTTGCACTTATTGTTAACTCATAAATACTGTGTTCCGAAGGCGCCCAGCAACAGTTTTCAACCAGAAGAAATTCTAACCACCATACACAGATAATCAAACGATTTCAACAGATGGAATTATGCCCTTGCTGTGCCTTTTTTGTTCTGCTTCATTGTATGCTTCAGTGAGCTTTCGAGTTGATACAGTAGACTAAAGAGCAAACACTGGTTTCAGGAACGCTGGAGTCTTTTGGGTAGTGTGTTTCACCTGACACACCAAAGGATCTATATGTGACTTCACCGTTCACTGTGGTTTCCTATGTTGTTTCTTGGTAATTCACTGTGAAACTCTGAAAATACCGTGTTTTCAAAGAGACCTAGCTTAGAAATTATATCAGGCAAAGCATCATTCTTTGAAACAGGAGAGAACATCACAATTTCTAGCAATTATAACAGAAGTTATTGCTTTCTCTTCCCTGTCCGTGCGGTGATGACATTCATTGTGGGAGATAGTGACTGCTGGCATTGCCATTGAAGGCAGAATCAGAGATAGCGATGTTTCGACATATCTTGTTTTCCGTGCAGAGTAACGTATGTACTACTGAAAGTACAGATGTAGCTCTTTGAACTGAAGATATGAGATGCTATCTGGTTCTCATGTATGTCTTTCTAAAAGTTGTTGTTGCACTTATTGTTAACTCATAAATACTGTGTTCCGAAGGAGGCCAGCAACAGTTTTCAACCAGATGAAATTCTAACCACCATATACAGATAATCAAACGATTTCAACAGATGGAATTATGCCCTTGCTGTGCCGTTGTTGTTCTGCTTCATTGTATGCTTCAGTGAGCTTTCGAGTTGATACAGTAGACTAAAGAGCAAACACTGGTTTCAAGAACGCTGGAGTCTTTTGGGTAGTGTGCTTCACCTGACACACCAAAGGATCTATAGGTGACTTCACCGTTCCCAGTGGTTTCCTATGTTGTTTCTTGGTAATTCACTGTGAAACTCTGAAAATACCGTGTTTTCAAAGAGACCTAGCTTAGAAATTATATCAGGCAAAGCATCATTCTTTGAAACAGGAGAGAACATCACAATTTCTAGCAATTATAACAGAAGTTATTGCTTTCTCTTCCCTGTCCGGGCGGTGATGGCATTCATTGTGGGAGATAGTGACGGGTGGCATTCCCATTGAAGGCAGAAGCAGAGATAGCGATGTCTCGACATATCTTGTTTTCCGGGCAGAGTAACGCATGTACAACTGAAAGTACAGATGTAGCTCTTTGAACTGAAGATATGAGATGCTATCTGGTTCTCATGTATGTCTTTCTAAAAGTTGTTGTTGCACTTATTGTTAACTCATAAATACTGTGTTCCGAAGGCGCCCAGCAACAGTTTTCAACCAGAAGAAATTCTAACCACCATACACAGATAATCAAACGATTTCAACAGATGGAATTATGCCCTTGCTGTGCCTTTTTTGTTCTGCTTCATTGTATGCTTCAGTGAGCTTTCGAGTTGATACAGTAGACTAAAGAGCAAACACTGGTTTCAGGAACGCTGGAGTCTTTTGGGTAGTGTGTTTCACCTGACACACCAAAGGATTTATATGTGACTTCACCGTTCACTGTGGTTTCCTATGTTGTTTCTTGGTAATTCACTGTGAAACTCTGAAAATACCGTGTTTTCAAAGAGACCTAGCTTAGAAATTATATCAGGCAAAGCATCATTCTTTGAAACAGGAGAGAACATCACAATTTCTAGCAATTATAACAGAAGTTATTGCTTTCTCTTCCCTGTCCGTGCGGTGATGACATTCATTGTGGGAGATAGTGACTGCTGGCATTGCCATTGAAGGCAGAATCAGAGATAGCGATGTTTCGACATATCTTGTTTTACGTGCAGAGTAACGCATGTACTACTGAAAGTACAGATGTAGCTCTTTGAACTGAAGATATTAGATGCTATCTGGTTCTCATGTATGTCTTTCTAAAAGTTGTTGTTGCACTTATTGTTAACTCATAAATACTGTGTTCCGAAGGAACCCAGCAACAGTTTTCAACCAGAAGAAATTCTAACCACCATACACAGATAATCAAACGATTTCAACAGATGGAATTATGCCCTTGCTGTGCCTTTTTTGTTCTGCTTCATTGTATGCTTCAGTGAGCTTTCGAGTTGATAGAGTAGACTAAAGAACAAACACTGGTTTCAAGAACGCTGGAGTCTTTTGGGTAGTGTGCTTCACCTGACACACCAAGGGATCTATATGTGACTTCACCGTTCACAGTGGTTTCCTATGTTGTTTCTTGGTAATTCACTGTGAAACTCTGAAAATACCGTGTTTTCAAAGAGACCTAGCTTAGAAATTATATCAGGCAAAGCATCATTATTTGAAACAGGAGAGAACATCACAATTTCTAGCAATTATAACAGAAGTTATTGCTTTCTCTTCCCTGTCCGTGCGGTGATGGCATACATTGTGGGAGATAGTGACCGGTGGCATTGCCATTGAAGGCAGAATCAGAGATAGCGATGTTTCGACATATCTTGTTTTACGTGCAGAGTAACGCATGTACTACTGAAAGTACAGATGTAGCTCTTTGAACTGAAGATATGAGATGCTATCTGGTTCTCATGTATGTCTTTCTAAAAGTTGTTGTTGCACTTATTGTTAACTCATAAAGACTGTGTTCCGAAGGAGGCCAGCAACAGTTTTCAACCAGATGAAATTCTAACCACCATATACAGATAATCAAACGATTTCAACAGATGGAATTATGCCCTTGCTGTGCCGTTGTTGTTCTGCTTCATTGTATGCTTCAGTGAGCTTTCGAGTTGATACAGTAGACTAAAGAGCAAACACTGGTTTCAAGAACGCTGGAGTCTTTTGGGTAGTGTGCTTCACCTGACACACCAAAGGATCTATATGTGACTTCACCGTTCCCAGTGGTTTCCTATGTTGTTTCTTGGTAATTCACTGTGAAACTCTGAAAATACCGTGTTTTCAAAGAGACCAGGCTTAGAAATTATATCAGGCAAAGCATCATTCTTTGAAACAGGAGAGAACATCACAATTTCTAGCAATTATAACAGAAGTTATTGCTTTCTCTTCCCTGTCCGGGCGGTGATGGCATTCATTGTGGGAGATAGTGACGGGTGGCATTCCCATTGAAGGCAGAAGCAGAGATAGCGATGTCTCGACATATCTTGTTTTCCGGGCAGAGTAACGCATGTACAACTGAAAGTACAGATGTAGCTCTTTGAACTGAAGATATGAGATGCTATCTGGTTCTCATGTATGTCTTTCTAAAAGTTGTTGTTGCACTTATTGTTAACTCATAAATACTGTGTTCCGAAGGCGCCCAGCAACAGTTTTCAACCAGAAGAAATTCTAACCACCATACACAGATAATCAAACGATTTCAACAGATGGAATTATGCCCTTGCTGTGCCTTTTTTGTTCTGCTTCATTGTATGCTTCAGTGAGCTTTCGAGTTGATACAGTAGACTAAAGAGCAAACACTGGTTTCAGGAACGCTGGAGTCTTTTGGGTAGTGTGTTTCACCTGACACACCAAAGGATTTATATGTGACTTCACCGTTCACTGTGGTTTCCTATGTTGTTTCTTGGTAATTCACTGTGAAACTCTGAAAATACCGTGTTTTCAAAGAGACCTAGCTTAGAAATTATATCAGGCAAAGCATCATTCTTTGAAACAGGAGAGAACATCACAATTTCTAGCAATTATAACAGAAGTTATTGCTTTCTCTTCCCTGTCCGTGCGGTGATGACATTCATTGTGGGAGATAGTGACTGCTGGCATTGCCATTGAAGGCAGAATCAGAGATAGCGATGTTTCGACATATCTTGTTTTCCGTGCAGAGTAACGTATGTACTACTGAAAGTACAGATGTAGCTCTTTGAACTGAAGATATGAGATGCTATCTGGTTCTCATGTATGTCTTTCTAAAAGTTGTTGTTGCACTTATTGTTAACTCATAAAGACTGTGTTCCGAAGGAGGCCAGCAACAGTTTTCAACCAGATGAAATTCTAACCACCATATACAGATAATCAAACGATTTCAACAGATGGAATTATGCCCTTGCTGTGCCGTTGTTGTTCTGCTTCATTGTATGCTTCAGTGAGCTTTCGAGTTGATACAGTAGACTAAAGAGCAAACACTGGTTTCAAGAACGCTGGAGTCTTTTGGGTAGTGTGCTTCACCTGACACACCAAAGGATCTATAGGTGACTTCACCGTTCCCAGTGGTTTCCTATGTTGTTTCTTGGTAATTCACTGTGAAACTCTGAAAATACCGTGTTTTCAAAGAGACCTAGCTTAGAAATTATATCAGGCAAAGCATCATTCTTTGAAACAGGAGAGAACATCACAATTTCTAGCAATTATAACAGAAGTTATTGCTTTCTCTTCCCTGTCCGTGCGGTGATGACATTCATTGTGGGAGATAGTGACTGCTGGCATTGCCATTGAAGGCAGAATCAGAGATAGCGATGTTTCGACATATCTTGTTTTCCGTGCAGAGTAACGTATGTACTACTGAAAGTACAGATGTAGCTCTTTGAACTGAAGATATGAGATGCTATCTGGTTCTCATGTATATCTTTCTAAAAGTTGATGTTGCCTTTATTTTTAACTCATAAATACTGTGTTCCGAAGGAGCCCAGCAACAGTTTTCAACCAGAAGAAATTCTAACCACCATACACAGATAATCAAACGATTTCAACAGATGGAATTATGCCCTTGCTGTGCCTTTTTTGTTCTGCTTCATTGTATGCTTCAGTGAGCTTTCGAGTTGATAGAGTAGACTAAAGAGCAAACACTGGTTTCAAGAACGCTGGAGTCTTTTGGGTAGTGTGCTTCACCTGACACACCAAAGGATCTATATGTGACTTCACCGTTCCCAGTGGTTTCCTATGTTGTTTCTTGGTAATTCACTGTGAAACTCTGAAAATACCGTGTTTTCAAAGAGACCTAGCTTAGAAATTATATCAGGCAAAGCATCATTCTTTGAAACAGGAGAGAACATCACAATTTCTAGCAATTATAACAGAAGTTATTGCTTTCTCTTCCCTGTTCGTGCGGTGATGGCATTCATTGTGGGAGATAGTGACCGGTGGCATTGCCATTGAAGGCAGAATCAGAGATAGCGATGTTTCGACATATCTTGTTTTACGTGCAGAGTAACGCATGTACTACTGAAAGTACAGATGTAGCTCTTTGAACTGAAGATATGAGATGCTATCTGGTTCTCATGTATGTCTTTCTAAAAGTTGTTGTTGCACTTATTGTTAACTCATAAAGACTGTGTTCCGAAGGAGGCCAGCAACAGTTTTCAACCAGATGAAATTCTAACCACCATATACAGATAATCAAACGATTTCAACAGATGGAATTATGCCCTTGCTGTGCCGTTGTTGTTCTGCTTCATTGTATGCTTCAGTGAGCTTTCGAGTTGATACAGTAGACTAAAGAGCAAACACTGGTTTCAAGAACGCTGGAGTCTTTTGGGTAGTGTGCTTCACCTGACACACCAAAGGATCTATATGTGACTTCACCGTTCCCAGTGGTTTCCTATGTTGTTTCTTGGTAATTCACTGTGAAACTCTGAAAATACCGTGTTTTCAAAGAGACCTAGCTTAGAAATTATATCAGGCAAAGCATCATTCTTTGAAACAGGAGAGAACATCACAATTTCTAGCAATTATAACAGAAGTTATTGCTTTCTCTTCCCTGTCCGTGCGGTGATGACATTCATTGTGGGAGATAGTGACTGCTGGCATTGCCATTGAAGGCAGAATCAGAGATAGCGATGTTTCGACATATCTTGTTTTACGTGCAGAGTAACGCATGTACTACTGAAAGTACAGATGTAGCTCTTTGAACTGAAGATATTAGATGCTATCTGGTTCTCATGTATGTCTTTCTAAAAGTTGTTGTTGCACTTATTGTTAACTCATAAATACTGTGTTCCGAAGGAGCCCAGCAACAGTTTTCAACCAGAAGAAATTCTAACCACCATACACAGATAATCAAACGATTTCAACAGATGGAATTATGCCCTTGCTGTGCCTTTTTTGTTCTGCTTCATTGTATGCTTCAGTGAGCTTTCGAGTTGATAGAGTAGACTAAAGAGCAAACACTGGTTTCAAGAACGCTGGAGTCTTTTGGGTAGTGTGCTTCACCTGACACACCAAAGGATCTATATGTGACTTCACCGTTCCCAGTGGTTTCCTATGTTGTTTCTTGGTAATTCACTGTGAAACTCTGAAAATACCGTGTTTTCAAAGAGACCTAGCTTAGAAATTATATCAGGCAAAGCATCATTCTTTGAAACAGGAGAGAACATCACAATTTCTAGCAATTATAACAGAAGTTATTGCTTTCTCTTCCCTGTTCGTGCGGTGATGGCATTCATTGTGGGAGATAGTGACCGGTGGCATTGCCATTGAAGGCAGAATCAGAGATAGCGATGTTTCGACATATCTTGTTTTACGTGCAGAGTAACGCATGTACTACTGAAAGTACAGATGTAGCTCTTTGAACTGAAGATATGAGATGCTATCTGGTTCTCATGTATGTCTTTCTAAAAGTTGTTCTTGCACTTATTGTTAACTCATAAAGACTGTGTTCCGAAGGAGGCCAGCAACAGTTTTCAACCAGATGAAATTCTAACCACCATATACAGATAATCAAACGATTTCAACAGATGGAATTATGCCCTTGCTGTGCCGTTGTTGTTCTGCTTCATTGTATGCTTCAGTGAGCTTTCGAGTTGATACAGTAGACTAAAGAGCAAACACTGGTTTCAAGAACGCTGGAGTCTTTTGGGTAGTGTGCTTCACCTGACACACCAAAGGATCTATATGTGACTTCACCGTTCCCAGTGGTTTCCTATGTTGTTTCTTGGTAATTCACTGTGAAACTCTGAAAATACCGTGTTTTCAAAGAGACCTAGCTTAGAAATTATATCAGGCAAAGCATCATTCTTTGAAACAGGAGAGAACATCACAATTTCTAGCAATTATAACAGAAGTTATTGCTTTCTCTTCCCTGTTCGTGCGGTGATGGCATTCATTGTGGGAGATAGTGACCGGTGGCATTGCCATTGAAGGCAGAATCAGAGATAGCGATGTTTCGACATATCTTGTTTTACGTGCAGAGTAACGCATGTACTACTGAAAGTACAGATGTAGCTCTTTGAACTGAAGATATGAGATGCTATCTGGTTCTCATGTATGTCTTTCTAAAAGTTGTTCTTGCACTTATTGTTAACTCATAAAGACTGTGTTCCGAAGGAGGCCAGCAACAGTTTTCAACCAGATGAAATTCTAACCACCATATACAGATAATCAAACGATTTCAACAGATGGAATTATGCCCTTGCTGTGCCGTTGTTGTTCTGCTTCATTGTATGCTTCAGTGAGCTTTCGAGTTGATACAGTAGACTAAAGAGCAAACACTGGTTTCAAGAACGCTGGAGTCTTTTGGGTAGTGTGCTTCACCTGACACACCAAAGGATCTATATGTGACTTCACCGTTCCCAGTGGTTTCCTATGTTGTTTCTTGGTAATTCACTGTGAAACTCTGAAAATACCGTGTTTTCAAAGAGACCTAGCTTAGAAATTATATCAGGCAAAGCATCATTCTTTGAAACAGGAGAGAACATCACAATTTCTAGCAATTATAACAGAAGTTATTGCTTTCTCTTCCCTGTCCGTGCGGTGATGACATTCATTGTGGGAGATAGTGACTGCTGGCATTGCCATTGAAGGCAGAATCAGAGATAGCGATGTTTCGACATATCTTGTTTTACGTGCAGAGTAACGCATGTACTACTGAAAGTACAGATGTAGCTCTTTGAACTGAAGATATTAGATGCTATCTGGTTCTCATGTATGTCTTTCTAAAAGTTGTTGTTGCACTTATTGTTAACTCATAAATACTGTGTTCCGAAGGAGCCCAGCAACAGTTTTCAACCAGAAGAAATTCTAACCACCATACACAGATAATCAAACGATTTCAACAGATGGAATTATGCCCTTGCTGTGCCTTTTTTGTTCTGCTTCATTGTATGCTTCAGTGAGCTTTCGAGTTGATAGAGTAGACTAAAGAACAAACACTGGTTTCAAGAACGCTGGAGTCTTTTGGGTAGTGTGCTTCACCTGACACACCAAAGGATCTATATGTGACTTCACCGTTCACAGTGGTTTCCTATGTTGTTTCTTGGTAATTCACTGTGAAACTCTGAAAATACCGTGTTTTCAAAGAGACCTAGCTTAGAAATTATATCAGGCAAAGCATCATTATTTGAAACAGGAGAGAACATCACAATTTCTAGCAATTATAACAGAAGTTATTGCTTTCTCTTCCCTGTCCGTGCGGTGATGGCATTCATTGTGGGAGATAGTGACTGCTGGCATTGCCATTGAAGGCAGAATCAGAGATAGCGATGTTTCGACATATCTTGTTTTACGTGCAGAGTAACGCATGTACTACTGAAAGTACAGATGTAGCTCTTTGAACTGAAGATATGAGATGCTATCTGGTTCTCATGTATGTCTTTCTAAAAGTTGTTGTTGCACTTATTGTTAACTCATAAAGACTGTGTTCCGAAGGAGGCCAGCAACAGTTTTCAACCAGATGAAATTCTAACCACCATATACAGATAATCAAACGATTTCAACAGATGGAATTATGCCCTTGCTGTGCCGTTGTTGTTCTGCTTCATTGTATGCTTCAGTGAGCTTTCGAGTTGATACAGTAGACTAAAGAGCAAACACTGGTTTCAAGAACGCTGGAGTCTTTTGGGTAGTGTGCTTCACCTGACACACCAAAGGATCTATATGTGACTTCACCGTTCCCAGTGGTTTCCTATGTTGTTTCTTGGTAATTCACTGTGAAACTCTGAAAATACCGTGTTTTCAAAGAGACCTAGCTTAGAAATTATATCAGGCAAAGCATCATTCTTTGAAACAGGAGAGAACATCACAATTTCTAGCAATTATAACAGAAGTTATTGCTTTCTCTTCCCTGTCCGGGCGGTGATGGCATTCATTGTGGGAGATAGTGACGGGTGGCATTCCCATTGAAGGCAGAAGCAGAGATAGCGATGTCTCGACATATCTTGTTTTCCGGGCAGAGTAACGCATGTACAACTGAAAGTACAGATGTAGCTCTTTGAACTGAAGATATGAGATGCTATCTGGTTCTCATGTATGTCTTTCTAAAAGTTGTTGTTGCACTTATTGTTAACTCATAAATACTGTGTTCCGAAGGCGCCCAGCAACAGTTTTCAACCAGAAGAAATTCTAACCACCATACACAGATAATCAAACGATTTCAACAGATGGAATTATGCCCTTGCTGTGCCTTTTTTGTTCTGCTTCATTGTATGCTTCAGTGAGCTTTCGAGTTGATACAGTAGACTAAAGAGCAAACACTGGTTTCAGGAACGCTGGAGTCTTTTGGGTAGTGTGTTTCACCTGACACACCAAAGGATTTATATGTGACTTCACCGTTCACTGTGGTTTCCTATGTTGTTTCTTGGTAATTCACTGTGAAACTCTGAAAATACCGTGTTTTCAAAGAGACCTAGCTTAGAAATTATATCAGGCAAAGCATCATTCTTTGAAACAGGAGAGAACATCACAATTTCTAGCAATTATAACAGAAGTTATTGCTTTCTCTTCCCTGTCCGTGCGGTGATGACATTCATTGTGGGAGATAGTGACTGCTGGCATTGCCATTGAAGGCAGAATCAGAGATAGCGATGTTTCGACATATCTTGTTTTACGTGCAGAGTAACGCATGTACTACTGAAAGTACAGATGTAGCTCTTTGAACTGAAGATATTAGATGCTATCTGGTTCTCATGTATGTCTTTCTAAAAGTTGTTGTTGCACTTATTGTTAACTCATAAATACTGTGTTCCGAAGGAGCCCAGCAACAGTTTTCAACCAGAAGAAATTCTAACCACCATACACAGATAATCAAACGATTTCAACAGATGGAATTATGCCCTTGCTGTGCCTTTTTTGTTCTGCTTCATTGTATGCTTCAGTGAGCTTTCGAGTTGATAGAGTAGACTAAAGAACAAACACTGGTTTCAAGAACGCTGGAGTCTTTTGGGTAGTGTGCTTCACCTGACACACCAAAGGATCTATATGTGACTTCACCGTTCACAGTGGTTTCCTATGTTGTTTCTTGGTAATTCACTGTGAAACTCTGAAAATACCGTGTTTTCAAAGAGACCTAGCTTAGAAATTATATCAGGCAAAGCATCATTATTTGAAACAGGAGAGAACATCACAATTTCTAGCAATTATAACAGAAGTTATTGCTTTCTCTTCCCTGTCCGTGCGGTGATGGCATACATTGTGGGAGATAGTGACCGGTGGCATTGCCATTGAAGGCAGAATCAGAGATAGCGATGTTTCGACATATCTTGTTTTACGTGCAGAGTAACGCATGTACTACTGAAAGTACAGATGTAGCTCTTTGAACTGAAGATATGAGATGCTATCTGGTTCTCATGTATGTCTTTCTAAAAGTTGTTGTTGCACTTATTGTTAACTCATAAAGACTGTGTTCCGAAGGAGGCCAGCAACAGTTTTCAACCAGATGAAATTCTAACCACCATATACAGATAATCAAACGATTTCAACAGATGGAATTATGCCCTTGCTGTGCCGTTGTTGTTCTGCTTCATTGTATGCTTCAGTGAGCTTTCGAGTTGATACAGTAGACTAAAGAGCAAACACTGGTTTCAAGAACGCTGGAGTCTTTTGGGTAGTGTGCTTCACCTGACACACCAAAGGATCTATATGTGACTTCACCGTTCCCAGTGGTTTCCTATGTTGTTTCTTGGTAATTCACTGTGAAACTCTGAAAATACCGTGTTTTCAAAGAGACCTAGCTTAGAAATTATATCAGGCAAAGCATCATTCTTTGAAACAGGAGAGAACATCACAATTTCTAGCAATTATAACAGAAGTTATTGCTTTCTCTTCCCTGTCCGGGCGGTGATGGCATTCATTGTGGGAGATAGTGACGGGTGGCATTCCCATTGAAGGCAGAAGCAGAGATAGCGATGTCTCGACATATCTTGTTTTCCGGGCAGAGTAACGCATGTACAACTGAAAGTACAGATGTAGCTCTTTGAACTGAAGATATGAGATGCTATCTGGTTCTCATGTATGTCTTTCTAAAAGTTGTTGTTGCACTTATTGTTAACTCATAAATACTGTGTTCCGAAGGCGCCCAGCAACAGTTTTCAACCAGAAGAAATTCTAACCACCATACACAGATAATCAAACGATTTCAACAGATGGAATTATGCCCTTGCTGTGCCTTTTTTGTTCTGCTTCATTGTATGCTTCAGTGAGCTTTCGAGTTGATACAGTAGACTAAAGAGCAAACACTGGTTTCAGGAACGCTGGAGTCTTTTGGGTAGTGTGTTTCACCTGACACACCAAAGGATTTATATGTGACTTCACCGTTCACTGTGGTTTCCTATGTTGTTTCTTGGTAATTCACTGTGAAACTCTGAAAATACCGTGTTTTCAAAGAGACCTAGCTTAGAAATTATATCAGGCAAAGCATCATTCTTTGAAACAGGAGAGAACATCACAATTTCTAGCAATTATAACAGAAGTTATTGCTTTCTCTTCCCTGTCCGTGCGGTGATGACATTCATTGTGGGAGATAGTGACTGCTGGCATTGCCATTGAAGGCAGAATCAGAGATAGCGATGTTTCGACATATCTTGTTTTACGTGCAGAGTAACGCATGTACTACTGAAAGTACAGATGTAGCTCTTTGAACTGAAGATATTAGATGCTATCTGGTTCTCATGTATGTCTTTCTAAAAGTTGTTGTTGCACTTATTGTTAACTCATAAATACTGTGTTCCGAAGGAGCCCAGCAACAGTTTTCAACCAGAAGAAATTCTAACCACCATACACAGATAATCAAACGATTTCAACAGATGGAATTATGCCCTTGCTGTGCCTTTTTTGTTCTGCTTCATTGTATGCTTCAGTGAGCTTTCGAGTTGATAGAGTAGACTAAAGAACAAACACTGGTTTCAAGAACGCTGGAGTCTTTTGGGTAGTGTGCTTCACCTGACACACCAAAGGATCTATATGTGACTTCACCGTTCACAGTGGTTTCCTATGTTGTTTCTTGGTAATTCACTGTGAAACTCTGAAAATACCGTGTTTTCAAAGAGACCTAGCTTAGAAATTATATCAGGCAAAGCATCATTATTTGAAACAGGAGAGAACATCACAATTTCTAGCAATTATAACAGAAGTTATTGCTTTCTCTTCCCTGTCCGTGCGGTGATGGCATACATTGTGGGAGATAGTGACCGGTGGCATTGCCATTGAAGGCAGAATCAGAGATAGCGATGTCTCGACATATCTTGTTTTACGTGCAGAGTAACGCATGTACTACTGAAAGTACAGATGTAGCTCTTTGAACTGAAGATATGAGATGCTATCTGGTTCTCATGTATGTCTTTCTAAAAGTTGTTGTTGCACTTATTGTTAACTCATAAAGACTGTGTTCCGAAGGAGGCCAGCAACAGTTTTCAACCAGATGAAATTCTAACCACCATATACAGATAATCAAACGATTTCAACAGATGGAATTATGCCCTTGCTGTGCCGTTGTTGTTCTGCTTCATTGTATGCTTCAGTGAGCTTTCGAGTTGATACAGTAGACTAAAGAGCAAACACTGGTTTCAAGAACGCTGGAGTCTTTTGGGTAGTGTGCTTCACCTGACACACCAAAGGATCTATATGTGACTTCACCGTTCCCAGTGGTTTCCTATGTTGTTTCTTGGTAATTCACTGTGAAACTCTGAAAATACCGTGTTTTCAAAGAGACCTAGCTTAGAAATTATATCAGGCAAAGCATCATTCTTTGAAACAGGAGAGAACATCACAATTTCTAGCAATTATAACAGAAGTTATTGCTTTCTCTTCCCTGTCCGGGCGGTGATGGCATTCATTGTGGGAGATAGTGACGGGTGGCATTCCCATTGAAGGCAGAAGCAGAGATAGCGATGTCTCGACATATCTTGTTTTCCGGGCAGAGTAACGCATGTACAACTGAAAGTACAGATGTAGCTCTTTGAACTGAAGATATGAGATGCTATCTGGTTCTCATGTATGTCTTTCTAAAAGTTGTTGTTGCACTTATTGTTAACTCATAAATACTGTGTTCCGAAGGCGCCCAGCAACAGTTTTCAACCAGAAGAAATTCTAACCACCATACACAGATAATCAAACGATTTCAACAGATGGAATTATGCCCTTGCTGTGCCTTTTTTGTTCTGCTTCATTGTATGCTTCAGTGAGCTTTCGAGTTGATACAGTAGACTAAAGAGCAAACACTGGTTTCAGGAACGCTGGAGTCTTTTGGGTAGTGTGTTTCACCTGACACACCAAAGGATTTATATGTGACTTCACCGTTCACTGTGGTTTCCTATGTTGTTTCTTGGTAATTCACTGTGAAACTCTGAAAATACCGTGTTTTCAAAGAGACCTAGCTTAGAAATTATATCAGGCAAAGCATCATTCTTTGAAACAGGAGAGAACATCACAATTTCTAGCAATTATAACAGAAGTTATTGCTTTCTCTTCCCTGTCCGTGCGGTGATGACATTCATTGTGGGAGATAGTGACTGCTGGCATTGCCATTGAAGGCAGAATCAGAGATAGCGATGTTTCGACATATCTTGTTTTACGTGCAGAGTAACGCATGTACTACTGAAAGTACAGATGTAGCTCTTTGAACTGAAGATATTAGATGCTATCTGGTTCTCATGTATGTCTTTCTAAAAGTTGTTGTTGCACTTATTGTTAACTCATAAATACTGTGTTCCGAAGGAGCCCAGCAACAGTTTTCAACCAGAAGAAATTCTAACCACCATACACAGATAATCAAACGATTTCAACAGATGGAATTATGCCCTTGCTGTGCCGTTGTTGTTCTGCTTCATTGTATGCTTCAGTGAGCTTTCGAGTTGATACAGTAGACTAAAGAGCAAACACTGGTTTCAAGAACGCTGGAGTCTTTTGGGTAGTGTGCTTCACCTGACACACCAAAGGATCTATATGTGACTTCACCGTTCCCAGTGGTTTCCTATGTTGTTTCTTGGTAATTCACTGTGAAACTCTGAAAATACCGTGTTTTCAAAGAGACCTAGCTTAGAAATTATATCAGGCAAAGCATCATTCTTTGAAACAGGAGAGAACATCACAATTTCTAGCAATTATAACAGAAGTTATTGCTTTCTCTTCCCTGTCCGGGCGGTGATGGCATTCATTGTGGGAGATAGTGACGGGTGGC